>NC_091184.1:36092902-36122902 GCF_040958095.1 Procambarus clarkii | reverse complement strand
ACTGCTAGGTAACAGGGGCATAGGGTGAAAGAAACTCTGCCCATTGTTTCTCACCGGCGCCTGGGATCGAACCCAGGACCACAGGATCACAAGTCCAGTGTGCTGTCCGCTCGACCGACCGGCTCCTCGTGATCATGTCTTCCCAAACTCATCTCTCTTCCAGAGACGTGAGGTTTAGTTCCCGTAGTCTCTCTTCGTAGCTCATACCCCTCAGCTCCGGTACTAGTCCGGTGGCATACCTTTGAATGTGTGTTTGTGTGTGTACTCGTCTATTGTTTTTGTTTTAAATTCAGCCACTCATAACAAGAGTTGCAAGTAGCACGGGCTATGGCGAGCCCGTAGTGAAATTGTGTACTCATCTAATTGTACTCAACAAATTCTGCTTTTGGAGAATTGTGTTTCGACTTTTTGGTCTCGCTTCTCAACCTTGTGTGTGAATATACTCACCTAGTTGTGCTTGCGGGGGTTGAGTTTCGGCTCTTTGGCCCCACCTCACTATGTGCATACAGGTGTGTGTGTGTTTGTGTGTATTTACTATTTGTGTCTGCAGAATCGAGCCATTAGCTCTCGGACCCCGCCTTTCTAACAATCTATTTTTCGTCTATTATCTACTACATATATTTCTCTCCAACACACATACACACACTCTCATACATCCCCAGGAAGCAGCCCGTAGCAGCTGTCTAACTGCCAGGTACCTATTTACTGCTAGGTGAACAGGTGCATCAGGGTAAAAGAAACTCTGCCCATTTCCCTAGGATTACGAGTCTCGAGCGCTGTCCATTCAACCATCCAGGCCCCCCGGTGTTCGTGCATGCCTTCAGAGAGACAGGGAAGTCCCGTTCTTGTTGTTGTTATAGATTCAGCTACTCGGAACAAGTTCCAAGTAGCACGGGCTATGGTGAGCCCGTAACTTACCTGACACAGGAGCGGGGCAAGTAGCACGGGCTATGGTGAGCCCGTAACTTACCTGGCACAGGAGCGGGGCAAGTAGCACGGGCTATGGTGAGCCCGTAACTTACCTGGCACAGGAGCGGGGCAAGTAGCACGGGCTATGATGAGCCCGTAACTTACCTGGCACAGGAGCGGGGCAAGTAGCACGGGCTATGGTGAGCCCGTAACTTACCTGGCACAGGAGCGGGGCAAGTAGCACGGGCTATGGTGAGCCCGTAACTTACCTGGCACAGGAGCGGGGCAAGTAGCACGGGCTATGGTGAGCCCGTAACTTACCTGACACAGGAGCGGGGCAAGTAGCACGGGCTATGGTGAGCCCGTAACTTACCTGGCACAGGAGCGGGGCAAGTAGCACGGGCTATGGTGAGCCAGTAGCTTACCTGGCACAGGAGCGGGGCAAGTAGCGCGGGCTATGGTGAGCCCGTAACTTACCTGGCACAGGAGCGGGGCAAGTAGCACGGGCTATGATGAGCCCGTAACTTACCTGGCACAGGAGCGGGGCAAGTAGCACGGGCTATGGTGAGCCCGTAACTTACCTGGCACAGGAGCGGGGCAAGTAGCACGGGCTATGATGAGCCCGTAACTTACCTGGCACAGGAGCGGGGCAAGTAGCACGGGCTATGGTGAGCCCGTAACTTACCTGGCACAGGAGCGGGGCAAGTAGCACGGGCTATGATGAGCCCGTAACTTACCTGGCACAGGAGCGGGGCAAGTAGCACGGGCTATGATGAGCCCGTAACTTACCTGGCACAGGAGCGGGGCAAGTAGCACGGACTATGGTGAGCCCGTAACTTACCTGGCACAGGAGCGGGGCAAGTAGCACGGGCTATGGTGAGCCCGTAACTTACCTGGCACAGGAGCGGGGCAAGTAGCACGGACTATGGTGAGCCCGTAACTTACCTGGCACAGGAGCGGGGCAAGTAGCACGGGCTATGATGAGCCCGTAACTTACCTGGCACAGGAGCGGGGCAAGTAGCACGGGCTATGGTGAGCCCGTAACTTACCTGGCACAGGAGCGGGGCAAGTAGCACGGGCTATGGTGAGCCCGTAACTTACCAGGCACAGGAGCGGGGCAAGTAGCACGGGCTATGGTGAGCCCGTAACTTACCTGGCACAGGAGCGGGGCAAGTAGCACGGGCTATGGTGAGCCCGTAACTTACCTGGCACAGGAGCGGGGCAAGTAGCACGGGCTATGGTGAGCCCGTAACTTACCTGGCACAGGAGCGGGGCAAGTAGCACGGGCTATGGTGAGCCCGTAACTTACCTGGCACAGGAGCGGGGCAAGTAGCACGGGCTATGATGAGCCCGTAACTTACCTGGCACAGGAGCGGGGCAAGTAGCACGGGCTATGGTGAGCCCGTAACTTACCTGGCACAGGAGCGGGGCAAGAAGCACGGGCTATGGTGAGCCCGTAACTTACCTGGCACAGGAGCGGGGCAAGTAGTACGGGCTATGATGAGCCCGTAACTTACCTGGCACAGGAGCGGGGCAAGTAGCACGGGCTATGATGAGCCCGTAACTTACCTGGCACAGGAGCGGGGCAAGTAGCACGGGCTATGATGAGCCCGTAACTTACCTGGCACAGGAGCGGGGCAAGTAGCACGGGCTATGATGAGCCCGTAACTTACCTGGCACAGGAGCGGGGCAAGTAGCACGGGCTATGGTGAGCCCGTAACTTACCTGACACAGGAGCGGGGCAAGTAGTACGGGCTATGGTGAGCCCGTAACTTACCTGGCACAGGAGCGGGGCAAGTAGCACGGGCTATGGTGAGCCCGTAACTTACCTGGCACAGGAGCGGGGCAAGTAGCACGGGCTATGGTGAGCCCGTAACTTACCTGGCACAGGAGCGGGGCAAGTAGCACGGGCTATGGTGAGCCCGTAACTTACCTGGCACAGGAGTGGGGCAAGAAGCACGGGCTATGGTGAGCCCGTAACTTACCTGGCACAGGAGCGGGGCAAGTAGCACGGGCTATGGTGACCCCGTAACTTACCTGGCACAGGAGTGGGGCAAGAAGCACGGGCTATGGTGAGCCCGTAACTTACCTGGCACAGGAGCGGGGCAAGTAGCACGGGCTATGGTGAGCCCGTAACTTACCTGGCACAGAAGCGGGGCAAGTAGCACGGGCTATGGTGAGCCCGTAACTTACCCGGCACAGGAGCGGGGCAAGTAGCACGGGCTATGGTGAGCCCGTAACTTACCTGGCACAGGAGCGGGGCAAGTAGCACGGGCTATGGTGAGCCCGTAACTTACCTGGCACAGGAGCGGGGCAAGTAGCACGGACTATGGTGAGCCCGTAACTTACCTGGCACAGGAGCGGGGCAAGTAGCACGGGCTATGGTGAGCCCGTAACTTACCTGGCACAGGAGCGGGGCAAGTAGCACGGACTATGGTGAGCCCGTAACTTACCTGGCACAGGAGCGGGGCAAGTAGCACGGGCTATGGTGAGCCCGTAGCTTACCTGGCACAGGAGCGGGGCAAGTAGCACGGGCTATGGTGAGCCCGTAACTTACCTGGCACAGGAGCGGGGCCAAAAAAAAAAAATCCCGTACGTCACACCTTACTGTACATCACGGCACAGCTGGTGGACCTGAGCTGGTGACGGCTCAGGTCCGACCTGAGTTCTACCTTACCCCCAACCTCCAAAGGATACCTGATCAACCAGGCTGTGACTCATACGTCAGGCTGCGAGCAGCCGCGTCTAACAGCCTGGTTGATCAGTCCAGCAACCAGGAGGCCTGGTCGACGACCGGGCCGCGGGGACACTAAGCCCCGGAAGCACCTCAAGGTAGCCTCAAGGTAGGCGGGCCACGTAGTGGACGTAGCCGCTGGCCGGGAGCGGTGACCACTGGCGACCAGAGGATGCGGGTGGGGAGGACCGCGCCTCACCGGTTACAACTATTGCGGTTACCGCCAGCCAGCCACCGACGACGACGCCGCCCCTGCTCCTCCCCCCTCTTCATCCCCCATCATCACCAGGAAGACTCATCACCCTCAACTGTGTTATTGTGGCTCTTGCAATCGCCATTTACCCCCAACCATTATTGTATTCTCTCTCAAGCGCCTTCTGCTGCGCCTTTTGCTGAGCTTTTTCCTGCGTCTGCTGCTGCTGCGGAAGTAACCTGACGCCCCCTGGGTAGGCCATCCCCTGTCTCCTATCCCCCCCCCCTGTCTCCTATCCCCCCCCTGTCTCCTATACCCCCCTGTCTCCTATCCCCCCCCTGTCTCCTATCCCCCCTGTCTCCTATCCCCCCCCCTGTCTCCTATACCCCCCCCCTGTCTCCTATACCCCCCCTGTCTCCTATACCCCCCCTGTCTCCTATCCCCCCCTGTCTCCTATCCCCCCTGTCTCCTATACCCCCCCCTGTCTCCTATCCCCTCCCTCCCCCCTCCCAGCAGGGGCGTGTGTTTGTGTATTTACTGTTTTGCTTACTCCTATGTGCTAGCAGGATGCAACTGTTAACTCTTGGACCCCGCGTATCCCTGCGTTAGGGGACAGGTGTGTGAAGGTTTGCGTGTGTGTGAGGGGACAGGTGTGAAGGATTACGTGTGTGCTTGTCCCTGAGGTCCAAGGGGGTCCCTGGGGGGTCCCAGGGGTCCATGGGGGGCCCCCTGGGGTCCAAGGGGGTCCCTGGGGTCCAAGGGGTCCCATCTCCCACACACGGTCATCCAGTTAATGCAGAATTGAGTTCGATTCCCGTTCTCACTTGACACCAAACCGGTCTGTAATAGGCATGCTGGCCGCTCCAACAACAGCCTGCTAAATCACCACACTCACTCCAAATATACTCCAGGTAAACCCATGTGTATACTCCAGGTAAACCCATGTATATACTCCAGGTAAACCCATGTATGTACTCCAGGTAAACTGTAAAAGGTCAGCTTGTGATGTTGGAGATTGGTCATCTGAGTGTGAGTGAGTGTGTGTGGGAGTGAGTGAGTGAGTGAGTGAGTGAGTGAGTGAGTGAGTGAGTGAGTGAGTGAGTGAGTGAGTGAGTGAGTGAATGAGTGAGTGAGCTAGTGTCTCTTGCACTAGCCCGAGGCTGGTGTGTTGGCCAACACTGCACTATCAACAAGTGTGACTCTGCACTTGTCTTAACTTAACAGTCGCATCTGTCACGTGCAAGACGATATATAATCTCTGTAATAATTATTGTGTGTATAAATATAGTGTCGCAACGCCTCACCCAGCGTGTGGGTGCGTCATTCAGCGTGTGGGTGCGTCACGCAGCGTGTGGGTGCGTCACGCAGCGTGTGGGTGCGTCACGCAGTTGTAGTTGCGGTACACGGTACACAGTGCACCGCCTCACCAGACACGGTACACGGTACACCGCCTTACCAGACACGGTACACAGTGCACCGTCTTACCTTACCGTAACTAGCGCCGTTATCTTATCTCTGTTTTGACTGACAAAATGTCAATTTCTCGCTCACAAATTTTTCCCTTCTTTCTGTCTCACTTCCTCCCTTTCTCTCTCTCTCTCTCTCTCTCTCCTCTCTCTCTCTCTCTCTCTCTCTCTCTCTCTCTCTGGTGTCCTAAGCCCTATGCTCTTCAATATACTTATGCACAAACTTATCCATGACATACCTGTACAACCTACGGAAACAGTTATATGTTATGCTGATGACATTTGTATTATGGCACACAGTAAACCAAGGCTACAAATGTTACTTGATGCATTCTCCAAGAAAGTAGTAGAATGTGGCCTCATAATCTCTGTTGATAAAACAAGGGTTCTTATTCCCCATTCTCTTCATGCTAACTATACTATTAATGGAGTGCCCGTGGAGACTTGTGAGTCTTATAAATATCTTGGAGTCGATGTTAATGATACAAATCTCATCAGCAACCTGCGTAAAAAAGGACTTTAGACCTCCTGGCCTCATGTACCACCAACTGTGTAACTATGTCATTGACTCAGGTGTTCTGGACGACATCCTAACAATTTACCCAAAATTTGCTTGTCCATTTTAAAGAATGAAGAACAATTTCTACTTATATTCTAAGCTGCATCACTTATGAACCCATCCCTGCCCTTGTGTGGCAGTGTACAATAGAAAGTTGTTTTCACATATCCACACATTAAAACATTGAGTGTAACCATGATATATATGTGCTTCAGCCTACAGTTTAGACCTATTGTCTTATGTATGACCCTCTGTCCTGCGTGACAGTGAATACTAGCATTAACCTCACTTTAATAAGACTATCAAAATCCTCAGATTAGGCAAAATTGTAATTAATTTTGTCAATAAAGATGTTAATAATAAATAATTAATAATCTCTCTCTCTCGCTCCTCCGTGAAATCTTTAGTTTCAGTTGTTGGAACGTGTTGATAACGTCATCTCCCGCCAATTGTATAATCGCTGGCATATGTTGGTACTCCTGAGGATTATGGGGGAGGGGGGAGGGGGGGGACGTGTACTCACCTAGATATATTCACGGAGGGAAGAGCTTCGTCTCTTGGGACCTGACTCACACTCCTTAAACGACTGGTGTATAGAGTCCCAGAAGCTATTGAGCTGTGTAATCAGGTAACCTTGAAAGGATACCTGATCAACCAGGCTGTGACTTATACGTCAGGCTGCGAGCAGCCGCGTCCAACAGCCTGGTTGACCAGTACAGCAACCAGGAGGCCTGGTCGAGGACCGGGCCGCGGGGACGCTAAGACCTGAAGTCATGGCAAGGTATGGCTAGTTGAGTGCGCCTGGACCCGCCATGTTAGGTCTGATGGGTAAACACACTGCTTGGGGGTGTTGACAGTTCTCTTGGGCAGGTAATTAGTGGGGTGTTTACCTATCCTGAGTGAGGGGGGGGGGGGCTGGGGGCAGATTCACGAAAGCACTTACGCAAACACTTACGAACCTATACATCTTTTCTCAATCTTTGGCGGCTTTGTTTACAATTATTAAATAGTTAATGAGCTCCGAAGCACCAGGAGGCTGTTTATAACAATAACAACAGTTGAATGGGAAGTTTTCATGCTTGTAAACTGTTTAATAAATGTAACCGAAGTCGTCAAAGGTTGAGGAAAGATGTACACGTTCGTAAGTGCTTGCGTAACTGCTTTCGTGAATCTGGCCCCAGGTTCATAAGTACTTGCGTAACTGCTTCGTGAATCTGGCCCCAGGTTCATAAGTACTAGCGTAACTGCTTTCGTGAATCTGGCCCCAGGTTCATAAGTACTTGCGTAACTGCTTCGTGAATCTGGCCCCAGGTTCATAAGTACTAGCGTAACTACTTTCGTGAATCTGGCCCCAGGTTCATAAGTACTTGCGTAACTGCTTCGTGAATCTGGCCCCAGGTTCATAAGTACTAGCGTAACTGCTTTCGTGAATCTGGCCCCAGGTTCATAAGTACTTGCGTAACTGCTTCGTGAATCTGGCCCCAGGTTCATAAGTACTAGCGTAACTGCTTTCGTGAATCTGGCCCCAGGTTCATAAGTACTTGCGTAACTGCTTCGTGAATCTGGCCCTAGGTGTTGCGTCGCCCAACTCTCCAAGATATTTGAGATATTGAGACGTGTTGCTTGCACGGAGTGAAGGAGCTGGCCAGGTAACATAGTAGGGCCTTGTTGCAGTCGCCTGTAAACTGCTCGCTGCTAAATGGGTTTTACTAACCTGATACAAGTGCCTCGGTGTGCTCCCCTGGATGCTGTAAACATTGCGAGTCTTGTTGCGTGCGACACGGTGTTGAGGCTGTGTTGCACTCACACACACACACACACACGCTACGAGGGGCCTACGTAGCCTGGTGGATAGCGCGCAGGACTCGTAATTCTGTGGCGCGGGTTCGATTCCCGCACGAGGCAGAAACAAATGGGCAAAGTTTCTTTCACCCTAAGTGCCCCTGTTACCTAGCAGTAAATAGGTACCTGGGAGTTAGTCAGCTGTCACGGGCTGCTTCCTGGGGTGTGTGTGTGTGGTGTGGGGAAAAAAAAAAATAGTAGTTAGTAAACAGTTGATTGACAGTTGAGAGGCGGGCCGAAAGAGCAAAGCTCAACCCCCGCAAAAACACAACTAGTAAACACAACTAGTAAACACACACACACACACACACACAACCACCTTGTTAGACTAGAGCCACTTTCCAACACTGCCTGCTTGATACCTGGTTGATTGGGTTCTGGGAGTTCTTCTACTCCCCAAGCCCGGCCCGAGGCCAGGCTCGCCTTGTGAGAGTTTGGTCCACCAGGCTGTTGCTTGGAGCGGCCCGTAGGCCCACAACCCACCACAGCCCGGCTGATCCGAAACTTCTCTTAGAAAACAGTCTAGTTTCTTCTTGAAGATGTCCACGGTTGTTCCGGCAATATTTCTTATGCTCGCTGGGAGGACGTTGAACAACCGCGGACCTCTGATGTTTATACAGTGTTCTCTGATTGTGCCTATGGCACCTCTGCTCTTCACTGGTTCAACCGTGGACTGCCTTGGCCCCCACGCCGCCTCTCACTCCCTATATTGTACAAATGTTGGTCTCTTATCATTATTCATCTCTTGCTCAGCTGTTTGTTATCTCATCATGTCTTCCTGTCATTATCATCTCTTCCTTTTTCTTTATTTCCTGTAGTTTGTGGTCAAGTCCTATTGGCCTTTCCTTATTTTAGTGCGATCCGCTCTATAAGGCTTCTCCGTTATATCTGCATTTTTTCTTATTTGGGTGAATGTTCCACGCTGATGCTGCATACTCAAGTATATGTCTCACCTACGTTGTACACAGAGTTCTGAAAATTTCTTATCTAGTTTTTTCAAGGCTATCTGGACGTTACACAGGAAGATGTGCGTCTCTTACAGTGCACTTCAGGTGTGAGGGATTGCGTGTGTGTGCGTGAGAGACAGGTGTGAGGGATTGCGTGTGTGCGTGAGAGACAGGTGTGAGGGATTGCGTGTGTGTGCGTGAGCGACAGGTGTGACCCTCTTACCGTATTCACAAGACAACCTGATAAACACCTTCTAAGGATACCTGATCAAGCAGGCTGTGAGTCACACTTGAGGCTGCGAGCAGCCGCGTCCAATAGCCTGCTTGACAAGATCTCCAACCAGTAGGCCTGGTCAGAGACCGGGCCGCAGGGACATTGATCCTCGGAATGCCCTGGAATCACCGCAAGGTAACCCGTAATGTAAGGTAATTACATTAATTCTCGATTAATTATATCTATACATTTGACTTTGTTCGCGTTGCATAAACAAACTTAACTTGTTTTATAATACAATTTGTAGGCAACTGTAAGGTGGCAATTGTATTCTTGAGGCTTACTAGTGTATAAAGGGAAGGTTAGACGTCTATAAGCTAGAACCCTGTGGTTCTGGGTTCGATCCCAGGCGCCGGCGAGAAACAATGGGCAGAGTTTCTTTCACCCTATGCCCCTGTTACCTAGCAGTAAAATAGGTACCTGGGTGTTAGTCAGCTGTCACGGGCTGCTTCCTGGAGATGGAGGCCTGGTCGAGGACCGGGCCGCGGGGACACTAAAGCCCCGAAATCATCTCAAGATAACCTCAAGATAGCCCTCCAAGTTGTCTTAACATGGCAATCTTGTTTAACAATCACTTGAGGAGGTCTTAAGCTTAGCGTGCGCGTGAGGAGACGTTCAGCGCCGTCTTGGAGGATCTCGGACTCCTCTCTGACCTTATTTGAGATCCTTGAGGACCCGTGTAGGCCAGGTGATCACCAGAGGCTATAGAGAGAGGGTTCACATCAGGTACCACCCTCCTCCTCCACCTATTGTCTCCCCTGGTACCACTTCTTCCTCGAGGGCGACTCAGACCAGCAGGCGCCTTTAACAGGCAAGTCTAGGGACTCACTTCGACTTCCCTTTTGGGCATCTGTACGTACTTTTTTTTTACGTTGAAACCCCATTCAGGGGGAGGGGGAGGGGGGGGGGGGAGGGGGAGGGGGGGAGGGGGTGCCCCATCAACTACCCTCCCTTACTGGAGGCAAAACTTTAAGCTTCAGTAGGCGCCTAACTGGCTGGATACACGAACCTCATTTGCATCCACGTCGTAGCCTGCACAATCTCTCTCTCTCTCTCTCAAGTGTTGCTGTAAACAGAAGCTGTCTCTTGTGTTGCTGCAAACAGAAGCTGTCTCTTGTGTTGTAGCAAACAGAAGCTGTCTCTCTGGTTGTAGCAAACAGAAGCTGTCTCTCGTGTTGTAGCAAACAGAAGCTGTCTCTTGTGTTGCTGCAAACAGAAGCTGTCTCTTGTGTTGCTGCAAACAGAAGCTGTCTCTTGTGTTGCTGCAAACAGAAGCTGTCTCTTGTGTTGCTGCAAACAGAAGCTGTCTCTTGTGTTGTAGCAAACAGAAGCTGTCTCTCGTGTTGTAGCAAACAGAAGCTGTCTCTCGTGTCGCAGCAAACAGAAGCTGTCTCTTGTGTTGCTGCAAACAGAAGCTGTCTCTTGTGTTGCTGCAAACAGAAGCTGTCTCTTGTGTTGCTGCAAACAGAAGCTGTCTCTTATGTTGCTGCAAACAGAAGCTGTCTCTCGTGTTGTAGCAAACAGAAGCTGTCTCTCGTGTCGCAGCAAACAGAAGCTGTCTCTCGTGTTGTAGCAAACAGAAGCTGTCTCTCGTGTCGCAGCAAACAGAAGCTGTCTCTCGTGTCGCAGCAAACAGAAGCTGTCTCTTGTGTCGCAGCAAACAGAAGCTGTTTCTCGTGTTGTAGCAAACAGAAGCTGTCTCTCGTGTCGCAGCAAACAGAAGCTGTCTCTCGTGTTGTAGCAAACAGAAGCTGTCTCTCGTGTCGCAGCAAACAGAAGCTGTCTCTCGTGTCGCAGCAAACAGAAGCTGTCTCTTGTGTCGCAGCAAACAGAAGCTGTTTCTCGTGTTGTAGCAAACAGAAGCTGTCTCTCGTGTCGCAGCAAACAGAAGCTGTCTCTCGTGTCGCAGCAAACAGAAGTTGTTTGTCTCTCTCCTGGTGTACCGAGGATATTTTTTATAGCATCTTGACAGCTCCGTCATTGTGCTTATAAAAGTAAGGTCTTTTACGTAACTCTTTCTGTAATGTGGTTTGTCTGCGTTTTGTAACTAGTTCCGGTTTTAATCTCGTTCTCACCATAGTGCAGGAGCCGGAACTGTTCATCGTTGAACACCACGCTGTTTTCTGTGGCCCAGGTTATGACTTGGTGTTCATAATTTGTGAGGTCTGCCGTGTTCACTGTAGATGTTAGTCTCACAAGTCCCCCTTGTCGCCTGATCGTCAGGAAATTAGCGATCATCCTCCGGTCTTGCCTGTTATTCCTTTTATGGTCGTGGGTCATTTACTGAAAGGTTGCTCGTTGCTGCCGCTATTATCTCTGGCTCTTACACTGTTATGGTGCCGGCACTGTGCACTGTAAACTTGTGCCGGCACTGTGTACTGTAAACTGCTGGCAGCCTGGAAGTGGCGTTTCACATCGCCAGGTGTTCTAGTGTTCCAGCGCCAGGCCGCCCCTCCTGACCTGTGGCTACTCTCGCGTTATGCAGTGGTTCTCAGAGCGTATACTGCCTCACTGTACCTCCTGGTAGTGCGGCTGATGCCAGTATACTTCCTGCTCGGTTCAGTTTACAGTGCAACTGGAAAATAATCCTCATGAACAATGGGGGTGGCCTCTGACAAGCCGCGGGCTCCTGTCCCCGTCGAGGCCACTAGAGAGGATGACTCTCTATCAGGGACACATATGCATGTATTCATTTCAAGTTCATCTGACTTTGGATGCCAACGCCAATGGGTATACCCAACTTCCGTGCCGGATCAGCCGGGCTGTGGTGGTATGTGGGCCTGCGGGCCGCTCCAAGCAACAGCCTGGTGGACCAAACTCTCACAAGTCAAGCCTGGCTTCGAGCCGGCCTTGGGGAGTAGAACAACTCCCAGAACCCCATCAACCAGGTATCAACCAGGTATCACTGCTCACGTGGTTTGTGAGTGTGGGAGTATATGTACATACACACCTTAATGCTCAGTCCGTCCTTCCGACCATAGATCCTCCCCCCCCCCCTCTCTCTCTCCCCCTCTCTCTCTCTCTCTCTCTCTCTCTCTCTCTCTCTCTCTCTCTCTCTCTCTCTCTCTCTCTCTCTCTCTCTCTCTCTCTCTCTCTCTCTCTCTCTCTCTCTCTCTCTTTCGCTCTCTCTCTCTCTCTCTCTCTCTCTCTCTCTCTCTCTCTCTCTCTCTCTCTCTCTCTCTCTCTCTCTCTCTCTCTCTCTCGCTCTCTCTTTCTCGCTCTCTCTCTCTCTCTCTCTCTCTCCTCTCTCTCTCTCTCTCTCTCTCTCTCTCTCTCTCTCTCTCTCTCTCTCTCTCTCTCTCTCTCTCTCTCTCTCTCTCTCTCGCTCTCTCTCTCTCTCTCTCTCTCTCTCTCTCTCTCTCTCTCTCTCTCTCTCTCTCTCTCTCTCTCTCTCTCTCTCTCTCGCTCTCTCTCTCTCTCTCTCTCTCTCTCGCTCTCGCGCTCTCTCTCTCGCTCTCGCGCGCTCTCTCTCTCTCTCTCTCTCTCTCTCTCTCTCTCTCTCTCTCTCTCTCTCGCTCTCGCGCTCTCTCTCTCTCTCTCTCTCTCTCTCTCTCTCTCTCTCTCTCTCTCTCTCTCTCTCTCTCTCTCTCTCTCTCTCTCTCTCTCTCTCTCGCGCTCTCTCTCTCTCTCGCTCTCGCGCGCTCTCTCTCTCTCTCTCTCTCTCTCTCTCTCTCTCTCTCTCTCTCTCTCTCGCTCTCGCGCTCTCTCTCTCTCTCTCTCTCTCTCTCTCTCTCTCTCTCTCTCTCTCTCTCTCTCTCTCTCTCTCTCTCTCTCTCTCGCGCTCTCTCTCTCTCGCTCTCGCGCGCTCTCTCTCTCTCTCTCTCTCTCTCTCTCTCTCTCTCTCTCTCTCTCTCTCTCTCTCTCTCTCTCGCTCTCTCTCTCTCCCTCCTCCCTCCCCCCCCAGCCCACCAACATGGAAGCAACAGAGTCACGACTGATGTTATCTCCGTTGTTTTTGCTGGTACACAAGTAATTATTCCAGTGGTGGAGCCGCGCGGGCGACGCCGACGGAGGGGGGCGGGGGGGGGGGGGGTGGCGAGGTCGACTTTCGGTGGCGACGTTGCGTTGGGGAGGGGGGGGGGGGCGGGGCTGGGGCTGGGGGGGTGTTGTATGTTCTGGGGGGGGGTGTTGTATGTTCTGGGGGGGGTGTTGTATGTTCTGGGGGGGGGGTGTTGTATGTTCTGGGGGGGGTGTCGGCAGAGACTATGAAGGGGCTGAGCGTAAGTCTTGTTAACTCTAGCGTCCTGCAATCACCTAGTGGTAATTGTTTGTGTTCCTGTGTGGTAGTTTGTCGGCATGTATATGGTCGTTACGGGCCTACCGTCCGTGGCTCACTGACGGAGTTACGGTCATTGTATCGGCATAAATAATACATGTAGCGCCTAGTGAGGCCAGGGCACGCTGGTTCCATACCACCGTACATCCTCACCGTATTCTCAGATATATCAGGTTGTTGTGATTTTGTGGAGGAGCCTGTGTTTGTGCCCTCGTGCTGAGTGCTGAGGGGCATCTGGGTAGTTGTGCGTCACGTGAGAGTGCCACACTTGGGATATACGGCCACACTGACACAACTTGGCTTCTGATACTTGCTTGTAGCCCAAGACACGCAGGCTGTTACTAGTACCTCAGGGAGGCAGGAAGTTGCGTAGTGCCTTGTCACAGAGACAGAGAGAGAGAGAGAGAGAGAGAGAGAGAGAGAGAGAGAGAGAGAGAGAGAGAGAGAGAGAGAGAGAGAGAGAGAGAGAGAGAGAGAGAGAGAGAGAGAGATAAGAACATAAGAACATAAGAACAAAGGTAACTGCAGAAGGCCTATTGACCCATACGAGGCAGCTCCTATCTATAACCACCCAATCCCACTCATATACTTGTCCAACCCGCGCTTGAATAAGATAAGGGACAATAAGGCAGCCCAACATATTTAGCATGACTGCTAGTGAAGGTAGGATGGAGTTACTCACCTGAGCGCCTTCTTGTTTACACCTCTGTCACTTGAGCGTCAGTTCCTGGTCACGTAATCTCCTGTACACACCTCGCAAAGTGTTCTCCGAGTGACATTTATGTGTTGTATATAACATTCTCTCAGGTTATGTTCTATCACTGAAGTTATTCCAATAAATGATGAGAGTTTTAAAGTAGAGGTTTCTGAACATGGTTGCATTTTCAACTGCAGGACGAAAAAGGGCTTAGATAAGAACTCGTCTTGTCTATGTCTTTGAATGTTTTCGTGAATGGCGGTGTCTTAAGTGTTGCAGCGTGAGAGCGAAGTGTTGCAGCGTGTGGGTAACAAGTGTTGTGTTGTGTTACAAAACTTTCACTATCCCGACCTAATGTGACAAGAGTTTTAAGTGTGCCTTAAGTGTGCCTCTCTCTCTCTCTGTGCCTGCATCTTGGCTGGACGCTGCAAGGGTCATCTTGCTCCTGCTGGCAGCGTCAGGAGCCTCCTGAAGGCATCCCCAATCACCCAATCCCCTCGAATGTTACTTTTTCTACGATTGGTTTGCCCTGGCGATTTCACCATGGAGACGAATTCCATTGTCGTTCTATCTTGACGCTAAGTCGTCGGCTCACAGCGGTAGGTCGGCCGAACACAGTAGTGTGGAGGCTCGGGGTCGATAACGACCAATAGCATCATAGATAGATATCTCCAGTATCATTTAAACAAAATATTGTTTCAGTACGTTTTTGGTTAAACCGATGAACATTAGAAACCGGTTAAGGCAGCTTGATGGAGCAGTGGACCGTGGGGGTAGTTATCTTGAGATGATTTCGGGGCTTTTTAGTGTCCCCGCGGCCCGGTCCTCGACCAGGCCTCCAACCCTCAAGAAGCAGCCCGTGACAGCTGACTAACATCCAGGTACCTATTTTACTGCTAGGTAACAGGGGCATAGGGTGAAAGAAACTCTGCCCATTGTTTCTCGCCGGCGCCTGGGATCGAACCCAGGACCACAGGATCACAAGTCCCGCGAGCTGTCCGCTCGTCCGACCGGCTCCCTCAGGGACAGGGGGGTAAGCCCTCCCGACAGGGGTTAAGGGAGACGCCCTTCACCATGTGTGGGTGGTCTTTCTGTTGAGTCTGGGTCACGCACCTAGTGAAGGCTGAGGCTTGTAAGTGTGCCAGCAGTAATGGCTGTAGAATGATGATGAATTGCTTCCAGAAAGCGAGGTCTATTGTTCAGCCGCTCCTCGCCACAATAATATTTTACTGGGACACTGATTGAGAACACTTTACTGAATGTGCTTCCCGAGCAAACACACAACCTCTTAACAACGTTGTTTCACGGTTGTGAGTATGATACAAGGCGGCAACACTGTCACAACTCTCTGAGCAAGGGAGATGAAACTTTCACAGATGACGACACAGAAATGGGCGAAATACTAAGGAATTAGTACGATTCTGTTTTCAGAAAAAAAGGAAATTGTTTTTCCTGTCCGCGAGAGAAAACAGTGTGCCACTAAGCACACTGAAGATTGATAACACAAATGAATTATTTATGGATGTGATACCAACATCAAATCATACATCAGATGTCAGCCTATCCCCACTGGAGACAGAGCCTAGATACTGGCGTTATCCCTGACATACTAATACAGCAGAGATAGCACCACTCTATTGTAACATCTTGGTTTTCTCTAACTACTCTGTAATGGTGAGAAAGTAAAGCAAAGTAAGGAAGAATAGAGGGGAGGAGGAGGGAAGAGAAGAGAGGGGACAGAAATGGATAAGGTTGAGGGGGAACTCGTACACACACACACACACACATACACACACACACACACACACACACACATACACACACACACACACACACACACACACACACACACACACACACACACACACACACACACACACACAAACTATTATATATTTATATTATATATATCTATATTATATATATTTATATTATATATATCTATATTATATATATTATATATATCTATATTATATATATTTATATTATATATATCTATATTATATATATTTATATTATATATATCTATATTATAATCTCCTTTCCGTCTGATGTTAATTAATACAAGCCTCTTATTTGAGTTTATTAAATGAAATGTAGGCGTCGGCTTCTTTATGTGGTTGGTGAGGACAAGATTC
This sequence comes from Procambarus clarkii, assembly GCF_040958095.1. Lineage (NCBI taxonomy): Eukaryota > Metazoa > Arthropoda > Malacostraca > Decapoda > Cambaridae > Procambarus > Procambarus clarkii. Next base: position 36,106,867 of record NC_091184.1, on the reverse strand, counting down.
AATTTTGATTGAATCTTACCGAAATATACTTTTAATATACTTAATGTATTCTTAAAATTTTGGTAGGAAATGTGTGACGAATGTCGACGCCATCTATTGAGTGCACCTGACCCCCAATTTTTTTAGGAGGGGAGGTGTGAGAATATCAACGCCATCTGTTGAGCGCACCCGACCCCAATTTTCTGTTCTATAGTGTAAGGCTGTGATCTTATTTGACTTATTTGACCCCTGTGTAGGTTCCTTCTTGCTATTCATCTTTTACTCGTCAGAAGTGACGTGGGTGGTACCTTGGTCGACAGGAGTCAGTTCACCTAAGGTAGTTCTGAACTCAAGACGTCTTCCAGTGGGAACACGTGTTCCAGCTGGTTTAGACTGGGCTTTGTCTGTGATACTTAGTGAAGTATTGGTGATTGGACCGACGTATCCCGGGATGGCCAAGTTGAGTTACGAGATGGACTCAAAGTCCGTCTGTTAAGGCTTGTTATAACTGAAGTCTGTGTGGAAGCCTGCCAGTGTGTTGCTGGAGACCCCTGCCAGTGTGTTGGTGGAGACCCCTGCCAGTGTGTGTTGCTGGAGACCCCTGCCAGTGTGTGTTGGTGGAGACCCCCTGCCAGTGTGTGTTGCTGGAGACCCCTGCCAGTGTGTGTTGCTGGAGACCCCTGCCAGTGTGTGTTGCTGGAGACCCCTGCCAGTGTGTTGCTGGAGACCCTTGCTAGTGTGTTGGTGGAGACCCCTGCCAGTGTGTTGCTGGAGACCCTTGCTAGTGTGTTGCTGGAGACCCCTGCCAGTGTGTTGCTGGAGACCTCTGCCAGTGTTGCTGTAGAGTAGAAGTGGTGTTTTGACACTGTCACTATAGTGTGTTGAACTGTCCCATGATATACTGAGAAAGGTGAAATCGCCGGCGTGAGTACCATAGAAGACAGACTTAGGGAAGATACCTTGAATAGTGTACGATAGAAGATAGAAGTGAACTCGCCGGGTAAAATGATTGCCGAAGTTTTAAAGTGTCGAGTGCGAATGCGACCCCCAACTGTGTCATGTGCTGTACATATATGTGTATAGAGTTAAGAAGTACACTTGGTGATAGTTGTATTTAGTGTTCTTTACCCACTTTCCCTTTAGATTGACACTTACTGCCAGTTCTTAATAACTTACCCTTGACTCGGGGTGTGACCGTGCAAGAAGAGGTGCTAGGGACCCATATACTTGCTATATGGTGTGTGTGTGATAAGTGTTAAGAATGTGATAAGTGTGATAAGTAACGAACCCGGTGACTGGTTAAGCGAGGCCGTAATATCACCCAAGTATGCAGTCATACAGAAAAAAACGAATAAATTGTTCACATGATTTGAATTTAATTTAAAATTATAATTATGTAAGCGAGAAGGATTAATTTTTTATTGGGGATTCGAATGACTCTTTAGAGGGTTGGGAGGTAAACAAGCAGGCAGGCAGCACGGGAGGGAGGCAAGCAAGCAGGCAGCACGGGAGGGAGGCAAGCAAGCAGGCAGGCAGCACGGGAGGGAGGTAAGCAGGCAGGCAGGCAGCACGGGAGGGAGGCAAGCAAGCAGGCAGCACGGGAGGGAGGCAAGCAAGCAGGCAGGCAGCACGGGAGGGAGGCAAGCAAGCAGGCAGGCAGCACGGGAGGGAGGTAAGCAGGCAGGCAGGCAGCACGGGAGGGAGGCAAGCAAGCAGGCAGCACGGGAGGGAGGCAAGCAAGCAGGCAGGCAGCACGGGAGGGAGGCAAGCAGGCAGGCAGGCAGCACGGGAGGGAGGCAAGCAAGCAGGCAGGCAGCACGGGAGGGAGGTAAACAAGCAGGCAGGCAGCACGGGAGGGAGGCAAGCAAGCAGGCAGCACGGGAGGGAGGCAAGCAAGCAGGCAGGCAGCACGGGAGGGAGGTAAGCAGGCAGGCAGGCAGCACGGGAGGGAGGCAAGCAAGCAGGCAGCACGGGAGGGAGGCAAGCAAGCAGGCAGGCAGCACGGGAGGGAGGTAAGCAGGCAGGCAGGCAGCACGGGAGGGAGGCAAGCAAGCAGGCAGCACGGGAGGGAGGCAAGCAAGCAGGCAGGCAGCACGGGAGGGAGGCAAGCAGGCAGGCAGGCAGCACGGGAGGGAGGCAAGCAAGCAGGCAGGCAGCACGGGAGGGAGGTAAACAAGCAGGCAGGCAGCACGGGAGGGAGGCAAGCAAGCAGGCAGCACGGGAGGGAGGCAAGCAAGCAGGCAGGCAGCACGGGAGGGAGGTAAGCAGGCAGGCAGGCAGCACGGGAGAGAGGCAAGCAAGCAGGCAGCACGGGAGGGAGGCAAGCAAGCAGGCAGGCAGCACGGGAGGGAGGTAAGCAGGCAGGCAGGCAGCACGGGAGGGAGGCAAGCAAGCAGGCAGCACGGGAGGGAGGCAAGCAAGCAGGCAGGCAGCACGGGAGGGAGGCAAGCAGGCAGGCAGGCAGCACGGGAGGGAGGCAAGCAAGCAGGCAGGCAGCACGGGAGGGAGGCAAGCAGCACGGGAGGGAGGCAGGCAGCACGGGAGGGAGGCAGGCAGCACGGGAGGGAGGCAAGCAAGCAGGCAGGCAGCACGGGAGGGAGGCAAGCAGCACGGGAGGGAGGCAGGCAGCACGGGAGGGAGGCAGGCAGCACGGGAGGGAGGCAAGCAAGCAGGCAGGCAGCACGGGAGGGAGGCAAGCAGCACGGGAGGGAGGCAGGCAGCACGGGAGGGAGGCAAGCAAGCAGGCAGGCAGCACGGGAGGGAGGCAAGCAAGCAGGCAGGCAGCACGGGAGGGAGGCAAGCAGGCAGGCAGGCAGCACGGGAGGGAGGCAAGCAAGCAGGCAGGCAGCACGGGAGGGAGGCAAGCAAGCAGGCAGGCAGCACGGGAGGGAGGCAAGCAAGCAGGCAGGCAGCACGGGAGGGAGGCAAGCAAGCAGGCAGGCAGCACGGGAGGGAGGCAAGCAGGCAGGCAGGCAGCACGGGAGGGAGGCAAGCAAGCAGGCAGGCAGCACGGGAGGGAGGCAGGCAGCACGGGAGGGAGGCAGGCAGCACGGGAGGGAGGTAAACAAGCAAGCAGGCAGCACGGGAGGGAGGCAGGCAGCACGGGAGGGAGGCAGGCAGCACGGGAGGGAGGTAAACAAGCAGGCAGCACGGGAGGGAGAAGGGAGGAGTGCCTGCAGCAAGCAAGCCTGCACAGTACAAGAGGACGCCGGCAGCCAGGCAACGGTAGTCACGTTCAGGAACATGATCATTGGGAATTGGTTTTAAAGTTAGCATGTCTGTAGGAAGAGTGAGTATTGACTCGGCCTGATGGGTTATCACACACTGACTACTGTATTGTCCTGCTGTAATGACAAGAATTTAGTTAATATTTCTCACTCATTGTCAATACTTCTCTCTGTTAATACTGTGTTAATACTTGTAGTAACAGCAAAGGTTGTCAGACGGACTAATGTTTACAGTGAGAATCTGGGTATTGTTGTCAGTCTATTTTGTTTGCCAGGAGGCCTGGTAGACGGGGAGGGACACAGTTGCCATCACGGGGTGGCAACCCGTCACCTGCAGGCTCCGTCTACCTGGCTGTGTGCTCCAGGTCTCTGTCATCTGCCAGTCCTGCTCTAGTCTATGGCTGGACAATGCTTCATACTCAAGGTCGCCACGCCAACCGGGGAGATGGCTGCCACAGTAACGGTAAGGCCGCCATGTCAACGGTGGGGCCGCCATGTCAACGGTGGGGCCGCTATATCAACGGTGGGGCCGCTATATCAACGGTGGGGCCGCCATGTCAACGGTGGGGCCGCCATATCAACGGTGGGGCCGCTATATCAACGGTGGGGCCGCCATATCAACGGTGGGGCCGCTATATCAACGGTGGGGCCGCCATATCAACGGTGGGGCCGCTATATCAACGGTGTGGCCGCTATATCAACGGTGTGGCCGCTATATCAACGGTGGGGCCGCTATATCAACGGTGGGGCCGCCATATCAACGGTGGGGCCGCCATATCAACGGTGGGGCCGCTATATCAACGGTGGGGCCGCTATATCAATGGTGGGCCGCTATATCAACGGTGGGGCCGCTATATCAACGGTGGGGCCGCTATATCAACGGTGGGGCCGCCATATCAACGGTGGGGCCGCTATATCAACGGTGGGGCCGCCATATCAACGGTGGGGCCGCTATATCAACGGTGGGGCCGCTATATCAACGGTGGGGCCGCTATATCAACGGTGGGGCCGCCATATCAACGGTGGGGCCGCTATATCAACGGTGGGGCCGCCATATCAACGGTGGGGCCGCTATATCAACGGTGGGGCCGCCATATCAACGGTGGGGCCGCTATATCAACGGTGGGGCCGCCATATCAACGGTGGGGCCGCCAAATCAACGGTGGGGCCGCCATATCAACGGTGGGGCCGCCATATCAACGGTGGGGCCGCCATATCAACGGTGGGGCCGCCATATCAACGGTGGGGCCGCCAAATCAACGGTAGGGCCGCCAAATCAACGGTGGGGCCGCCATATCAACGGTGTGGACCAGCACACCACACTAACCAACCATTGTCTTGTCAGAAGCGCTCTCTGCAAGCTTTTTTGTCGCGGTGTGTGAAGTGATGCGAGGAATAATAATATTTGTTGGGTAATCCTCAACCACAGTGTTGGGAAGGGAGGACAATACCCTTTGGTCTCCCGCCCTTGGTGTTTCTGCAGGCCGTCTGGCGTGTCCGCGGGGGCCCATGGCTAGCTGGGGCCCATGGCTAGCTGGGACCCATGGCCAGGTGGGGCCCATGGCCAGCTGGGACCCATGGCCAGCTGGGACCCATGGCCAGCGGGGGCCCATGGCCAGCGGGGGCCCATGGCCAGGTGGGACCCATGGTCAGCTGGGACCCATGGCCAGGTGGGGCCCATGGCCAGCTGGGACCCATGGTCAGCTGGGACCCATGGCTAGCTGGGACCCATGGCCAGGTGGGGCCCATGGCCAGCTGGGACCCATGGTCAGCTGGGACCCATGGCTAGCTGGGACCCATGGCCAAGTGGGGCCCATGGCCAGGTGGGACCCATGGTCAGCTGGGACCCATGGCCAGGTGGGGCCCATGGCCAGCTGGGACCCATGGTCAGCTGGGACCCATGGCTAGCTGGGACCCATGGCCAGGTGGGGCCCATGGCCAGCTGGGACCCATGGTCAGCTGGGACCCATGGCTAGCTGGGACCCATGGCCAGGTGGGACCCATGGCCAGGTGGGGCCCATGGCCAGCTGGGGCCCATGGCTAGCTGGGGCCCATGGCCAGCGGGGGCCCATGGCTAGCTGGGACCCATGGCCAGGTGGGACCCATGGCCAGCGGGGGCCCATGACCAGCGGTGCCTTGTCACGCACTCATCACCGACATTCACACCCGTCGGTCCGACGTCGCGTGAGGTTTTGTGCGCTCAGGATTACCGAGACGTGAGCGTCGGCGCCTGTGGATCGTCTCACTGAGGGCCTGGTGAGCCACCAGCTGTCGCTCATGTTCTTCAAGCAGCGGTGTAGCGTGGGCAGCTGCTTCTCCAGTGGTGGTGTTACCGGGTTGCTGGATAGAGAGTGAGGCCGGGCGAGGGTATCCACTGTGATAATGCTGCGGGAACACACATACACTAATCTGACTCAACACCTCGATTGCATAGCCTCTTCGATGACCGCGTCTGGCCACTGTGTCAGTGTAGCGGCATCGCGGCGTCACCATGGCCCGAAGGTCGCGCCCGTAACAGAGCCACTGTAAACCTAGCATGTAACCCGGAGCTTCATCTCTCATAACTCGACCCTCACCAGGGGCTCGACCGCCCTCACAAAACACCGTCGTCAGGGCTCCAATGGAAGACGAATGTAATGTCTTTATTGTCTATTAAAGTGGTGTTCCTTTAATACCCTGAGCACCGCCACTCACATTTCTTAACACATTAATGGTCTGCACAATCAGATGAGGATGCCATGTATTTTTTTAGAAAATATTTCATATTATTAGATCAAACCCGCGTTCATGACCAGGGGAGTCCAGGAATGCAGGTTCGATCCCATTATATGACTAATATTTTAACTGTTGCTACCTGCGGTACCTGGCTGTGACCGGGTCTCTCTCAACCCACCTCCCTTCCCTCTCCCCCAGTATTGCCCATCTACTCCCCTCTGCCCCCTCTCCTTCCTCTCCTTCTCTCTCTCAGAAAATGTAATATTACAAAGTACTGAAAATGCTGCTAAAGCTCCACAAACACATCCCCGATTTCAGACTTAATAAATATCACAGTGAAAGGGGGGTCGCTATAGATGCCGGTATACCTAAAAGCGTGACATTGGGGCCGACCCCGACTGGCCCGTGACACTTGCATAACCCCCATGTGTCGTCTTGGAAAGTTGGGTGAGGCCAGCCCCAGGCGTCTGGCCTTCGACTTTGGACAGACAGACATTCTATTTTATAGATATAAATTAGCTTTATTTATTTATGCTTAGAAAAAAGGTAGATAAAGATAGGTGGAAATGTGACAGGAGAGACAGAAGAAGCCGTCCCCGCCTCGAGACACAGAAGGAGTATATAAGGTCTAGAGCTGTGGAGGCGTCGCCGGACCTCCACACTCCCAACCACTTGGGCTGGACGGTAGAGCGACGGTCTCGCATCATGCAGGTCGGCGTTCAATCCCCGACCGATCAAGTGATTGGCCATCATTCCTTCCCTCCCTCCCCCAGCCCAATCACTTGGGCTGGACGGTAGAGCGACGGTCTCGCTTCATGCAGGTCGGCGTTCAATCCCCGATCGTCGTAAGCGCTTGGGTACCATTTCTTCCCCCCGTCCCATCCCAAATCCTTGTCCAGACCCCTTCCCAGTGCTATATAGTCATAATGGCTTCCTTCCTCCCCCCCCCCCCCCCGTCCCATCCCAAATCCTTATCCTCATCCAAGTGCTATACAGTCGTAATGTCTTGGCCCTTTCCCCCTGATAATTCCCTCCCTCCCTCCCTCCCTCCCTCCCCTTCTCACATATTTCTCTACTATAATGTTGGTGCTGGATGTGGAATGCGAAAAAAATTAAATTTTATTCAGAAATATTTTTCATTTTCAGCCCTTGCTCCTAAAATGACAGGGCTTGTAGTAACTATTTAATGGAAGGTGCCACTGTGTAGAGACGGACCACCAGAAAGTTGACTGTTGTAGCGTTGAATTTGGGTTCACAACTCCGATAAGCAGGCGATGAGTCACAATAACGGGGCTGAAGTATGTTGACCAGACCACACACTAGAAGGTGAAGGGACAACGACGTTTCGGTCCGTCCTGGACCATTCTCAAGTCGATTGTCTCATTCTCAACTCCGATAACATATTGTAATATGTATTTGCTTTGGTACTCCACTGCCCTGTAGATCCAGTTTTATATACAGAGTGAACAACGTGAGACATTAAGTATTTGCTAATTTGTAGTAACCTCGGGGATCTTGATCCTCGCAACGACCTCAGTGTTTGGTTTGTAACTACTGTGGTCCATCTATCAGCACCTTGAGGCCTGGTCGACGACCGGGCCGCGGGGACGCTAAGCCCCGGAAGCACCTTAAGGTAACCTCAAGGTAACCTGACCGTACAAGAAGAGGCAGTTAGTTATCTGTCGATTGTGGAATGCAGTCAGCGACTCGGTGTAAACTGTCAGGAAATCTGTTAGTATACCCTGCAGACACACTGTGTTTATGGGAGGGGGGGGAGGGGTGACAGCGGGTGGTAATGGCTACTTTGTATGGCTTTAATTTCAAATTGAGCTCCACTTTTTGGATATGTGGGCCTGCGGGCCGCTCCCAGCAACAGCCTGTTGGCCCAAGTTATTACAAGTCGAGCCTGGCTCCAGACCGGGCTCGGGGGAGTAGAAGAACTCCTCAAACCCTCTCCAGGTATGTTCCAGGTACAATTGGCAGGGTTTCCAGCCACGACTGAAAGAAAAGAAATGTTCGTTTTGGGGGCCAATATGTGAAAGGCTTAACTGTGGCCATCACACACAAACACCTGAGAACACAGTCAGGTAGGATGCCAGGGGCGACCATCAGGTCGGAGAGGTAGATCCTGTTTACACAACTGGTCTGATTGTGTCACGTTCCTTTAAGGAACTTACGTGGGATCGAATTTGCGGGGTGTAATTGTTTAATGGGTCTCGTCATTCACAATCAGTACCATTCATTACTCTCTTAGCCATTTTCCCTTTAACCCCCCCCCCCCATCTCCCCTCCTACCAACCCCCCTCTTTACTCCCTCTCCCCCTTCCACCCCTCCTCCCCCCCCCCTCTCCCGCCGTTTCCTGTACAACGACCAATAAGAGTTGAAGGTATAAATAACACATACCTCTGTGATATTCAGTATGATCTTTCCCTCCGGGGCTGAGAGTTGAGATGATCGGGTTATGTGTTCGTGAATGTCAAGTGGTCGTGATGCGTGGCACAGAGGAGTCTCGGCGCTAATATAACTCCTATATTATATGTCTCCCACTTGCATGGGAGACATGGCGGAGGTGTCTGACTCCCTGCTCCCCGCCCCCCCCCCTCAACACCTTACCACCTTCGGACAAATGAGCATCGTGCTCGTTAGGTTAAGATGGCTTCACATGATCGGACACGCCTGTAAGTGGAAGACAACTGCGGAAAACGGGAGGATAAAGAAGTTTGGGAGTGGATATAGTTCGAGCACTATCACCAGAGGCACACATTAACAGTGTCACATCGGCGGCATATGTGACGCTGGCAAACATTAGCACGCCGTTGGAAACCCCGAATAAGAAATCTTTTTTTTTGGCGGGGGGCATTGTACACAATCTATGTTAGGACGACGTTAGAATATACAGCACCGGCCAGGAAGATGGGAAGAGTTAAACTATAAAGCAATAGGTACAAGAAGTTTAGTATGCGGGGGGACAAGAGCTAGACCTCACTCCCCCGTCGTCAGTGACAGGTAAGCGCTTCAGAGAACACACTGGATACACACTTTTAGATGGTGGCAGATCAACCAGTCCCCGGCATCTACGTCAGGATGTAGGCGCTGACAGTGTGGTTGATGAGGATATTAGTCAGCGGGCCTGGCCAGGGACCGTGCTGGGTGACAGTGACCAGGGACCGTGCTGCGTGACTGGCCAGGGACCGTGCTGGGTGACAGTGGCCAGGGACCGTGCTGGGTGACTGGCCAGGGACCGTGCTGGGTGACAGTGGCCAGGGACCGTGCTGGGTGACAGTGACCAGGGACCGTGCTGCGTGACTGGCCAGGGACCGTGCTGGGTGACAGTGACCAGGGACCGTGCTGCGTGACTGGCCAGGGACCGTGCCGGGTGACAGTGGCCAGGGACCGTGCTGGGTGACAGTGACCAGGGACCGTGCTGCGTGACTGGCCAGGGACCGTGCTGGGTGACAGTGACCAGGGACCGTGCTGCGTGACTGGCCAGGGACCGTGCCGGGTGACAGTGGCCAGCCTGGAGTCACACAAGGTTAGTGGGTTGTGACGGTAAAGCGTTGATGTTCGGCTGTTTCAAAAGCTGGGGGCAGGGCCTCGTCACATCACAAAAAAAAAAGAGAAAAGTTTGTCCTTTCGTCTGTGGTAAGGTAATGAGAAGACACACAAAACACAAGTATATAAACAATGAAATTTTAATTACTCTAGAAAACAAGACATGAATAAAGGTAATCTCATAAAATATGCAGGATAAGTCAACAAACAAAATAACATGAATAATCACTGGCAAATGAAAAGTTACGCTAAGACAAGTAAGTTACAGTGATAGCAAAATAAAATATGTAATGGGTGCTGGAATATTGGCTTCAAGCTGCCACCTCCCTTAGTACATGAAAGCCAAGGCTTAGTCTACCAGCGAGAGATGTCAACTTCATGGAGCACAAAGATATTCTGACGAGACTGGCGCGCTGCAGCCCAGACGTCGACTTGTGGTGGTGGCGGAGGGCAGGTGCGACGAGACACCAGCCAATCAGCAACAGGCAGGCAGAGGATGAGCAGTTTGCTGGTTACGGTGGTGGCCAGGTGTTGGTGTGTGCAGGGTACGATTTGCTTCCTGGGCAAAACGTTTGGCGATACTGGTGGACGTATCTTCTATATAGTATCTTGTACTTTGACGTAATGATGTAGGGAAGAGCACGCTCAATCTCTCTTGAAAGAGATTATCGTCACAGGGTAAAGGCGAGCCGGATACTTAAGTGGTCAACAGGCCGGATGGCTTAGATGAAATAATCCAATCCGGTCGTGAACGTCACTCCGGGTGTTTATAACGCTTGCAACATGCACAATATTACCAAACAATCAAGATAATTACAAATATAATTATAAGTAATTATGAGAAGGCGCCAAGCCAGGAAAACTATGAAGCATATTTATAACAATTAGATAAGACGTAATTGACCCTTTCCAGATACAAGTTTTATTGATTTATAAATTATACAAATTAAAATAGGAATGGGCCACGAATGTCATAATTGATATTGGGTGCTTCTTAATATATATATATATGGAACACTTTCAAAGATAAATATTGTAATTTATATAAAAGTTACGTATAGTCCAGATGACGTTTTATGTGATCTTACTGCGGATGTCTGTGAGGTCTGACACTGTGAGGTCTGTGAGCTCTGTGGTCTGCTCACCTTAAACATAGATTCACTGTACAGCCTGTCCTCTTACAGAACGTCGCTTTCTGCACGTATGCGTTACATAAGGCCAAAAACTGTCGTACTAGAAAATGAAAGCGGCTGGCGAAAGTGACGTAGTGTCCCGTTTTCTGTTTTGGGTCCTCTGGTAGGAGGACACGAGGCTCTCTCGGAGCATCCATCTCCATCAAGGTGTCTGGCGTATAGTCACCAGGATTTGTGTACTGGCGCCCGTCGCCAAGACCCGCCCACCGTGTTGTATAGTGTACATTGTACAGTGTACAGCCCTCCCAGGGTAATGTTGTGCTCGCACAAGGGAGGAAGCTGGTGCCCACTCACACTGGGAGGTGCCCGCCCACACGGGAAGGGGAGGTGGGGAGGTGCCCCGCCCACACGGGGAGGGGCGCTGCCCGCCCATGGAGGAAGGGTGTGGGGTGGTAAGTTGGTGTATGTTGATGGTGCAATGTTGGCCAGGATCAACACCTCAGTTTGTCTTTATGGGGAGTGTGGTGTTGTGAGAGAGTGGTGGTGAGGGCGGGTGGAGACGAGGGCTCTCCACACACACAGTGGCGGCAGTTTAGTCTGCCTCTTGATTAATGGAGTTCAACGGCAGCAGCGAAGGCTGGGGCGGAAGTACACCGCTTCTGTAGACATGGCTGGCTATGTCTGGGTCGCGGGGCGGGGCTGGGTGGGGTATTGGGGCTGGGTGGGGGTATTGGGGCGGGGCTGGGTGGGGTTAGGTGGGATATTGGGGCAGGGCTGGGTGGGGTATATTGTGGCGAGGCTGGGCGAGTTTAGAATGATATAAGACTGGACATTTTTCCACACAGGACTACCACTAAACTGGACCTTCCTCTGCACGGGACCACTTGGAGCACCACTGTAATAGTCCAAATGCTTACAGTCATCAAATAGTATCCACATATCGTATCAAACAGATGCTAACAAGTGTCTGAAATCCTCTCCGCTTATTGGAATGATTTGCCTGTGGATTACCCAAATTTATAACTGTTTGTCCACTGTAGTGTGATAAAGAGCCCTTATGACCTCTAAAGTGCTTGCCTGTGGAGCTTCTGTTGGAGCCAAGTCCAGAACAACCAAGTCCAGAACAACCAAGTCCAGAACAACCAAGTCCAGTGGTGTGTGTTCTGTACCCTGGAGCCTCATTTGACTGATTGTTCCCGCCTGATTGTACCCCCTATACTCATCCTATACCCTATACTCAGGACGTCAGGCTGCGAGCAGCCGCGTCCAACAGCCTGGTTGATCAGTCCAGCAACCAGGAGGCCTGGTCGACGACCGGGCCGCGGGTACGCTAAGCCCCGGAAGCACCCCAAGGTAAGGTAACCAAGGTATCCTGTGAGCGGTAGGTCACATTACAGGGAGAGGACTACACCAGGGTACAAAAGATCTTTATCAAACCTCAGCGGAGGTCATTACATTAGTGGTGTGTGTGTGTACTGGACCCTAGAGTTTAAGTGGGTTTAAGTGTATCACAATGCAGGGTGTGGCATGTCGTTTAGGCACTGCTGGGGTCTTTAAGAGTCAAGTAATAAGACCTGTAATGTTAAGAGAGTTTGTAGAACGGAGCTGCAGTAAGTGCAGCTACTGTTTGTAAGTGGCGCTGTTGGTGGTGGTGAGTGGCTGAAATGCGAGACGTCCATTTACTGCCCAACCACTTGAGCTGGACGGTGGAGCGACGGCCTCGCTTCATGCAGGTCGGCGTTCAATTCCCGACCGTCCGATGATTGGGCACCATTCCTTTCCCTCCCACCGTCCCATCCCAAATCCTTATCCTGATCCTTTCCATGTGCTATATAGTCGTATTGGCTTGGCGCTTTCCCCTGATAACTTCACTGACCCTCCCCCCCTTTTTATTCACAGAAGCACCTTCCTGTCCATTGTCTCCAGCTTGTACTCACCTAATTGTACTCACTTAATTGTGCTTGTGGGGGTTGAGCTTTGGCTCTTTGATCCCGCCTCTCAACTGTCAATCAACTGGTAGTGTGTCTTGTGTACCCGTGTCTTGTACCCGTGTCTTGTGTACCCGTGTCCTGTGTACCCGTGTCCTGTGTACCCGTGTTCTGTGTACCCGTGTCTTGTGTACCCGTGTCCGTGCACGTGTCAACCCGTCCTCCATAAATGATAGTACTTCTAGTAACTATTTAGACGAGAGTATCAATGCGTAGTGATGAACCATCAGAAAGTTGACGTTTTATTTGATTGACTTTGGCCAAATTGAACTTTCTGGTGTTCCGTCGCTACATATTGGTCACTTTCGACACATAGTTACTATAAGTACTAACATTTCAGGAGGACGGGCTCACATATGTGTTGTATGTGTGGTTTGACCACACCGGTGTGCGTGTGTGTGTGTGTGATTACCTAAGTGTAGTTACAAGATGACAACTATGCTGGTGCTGTTGTCATAAGAAGCCTTGTCATAGGACGCTTTGTCATAGGACGCCTTGTCATAGGACGCCTTGTCATAGGACGCCTTGTCATAGGACGCTTTGTCATAGGACGCCTTGTCATAGGACGCTTTGTCATAGGACGCCTTGTCATAGGACGCCTTGTCATAGGACGCTTTGTCATAGGACGCCTTGTCATAGGACGCTTTGTCATAGGACGCTTTGTCATAGGACGCTTTGTCATAGGACGCTTTGTCATAGGACACTTTGTCATAGGACGCCTTGTCATAGGACGCTTTGTCATAGGACGCTTTGTCATAGGACGCCTTGTCATAGGACGCCTTGTCATAGGACGCCTTGTCATAGGACGCCTTGTCATAGGACGCTTTGTCATAGGACGTTTTGTCATAGGACGCCTTGTCATAGGACGCCTTGTCATAGGACGCTTTGTCATAGGACGCCTTGTCATAGGACGCTTTGTCATAGGACGCCTTGTCATAGGACGCTTTGTCATAGGACGCCTTGTCATAGGACGCCTTGTCATAGGATGCCTTGTCATAGGACGCTTTGTCATAGGACGCCTTGTCATAGGACGCTTTGTCATAGGACGCCTTGTCATAGGACGCCTTGTCATAGGACGCCTTGTCATAGGACGCCTTGTCATAGGACGCTTTGAAACTACTGAGGGCGCGGGGGGCGCGGCAGGTGCGCCATCTCGCCCTACACACAAGTTAAGACACAAGCCAAACACCGTACAAGAGGGCCAACCCCTCGTCTGTCACTGTCCCTATTGTCTACTGCAGGTGTGTGTGTGTGTGTGTGTGTGTGTGTGTGTGTGTGTGTGTGTGTGTGTGTGTGTGTGTGTGTGTGTGTGTGTGTGTGGGTGTGTGTGTAATTACCTAAGTGATAATTACCTAAGTGTAGTTACAGGA
>NC_091184.1:36070402-36087902 GCF_040958095.1 Procambarus clarkii | reverse complement strand
CAACAGTTTACTGGAAGGAGACGTGTGTGTCGTTCAGGTCCCCGTGATGGGGGGCCACACCTTCCTCACCCAGCGCCTGGCACAGTGTGTACTTGTTTATTATAAGGCCTCACACTCTTCCTCATCCTCACACTCTTCCTCATCCTCACACACTTTCCCCATCCTCACACCAGAGTGTTTAATGCTACAGTTTTCAGGTCTTTGTGAATTGGTTAGGTCAGTAAGATTTTAATCAGACATTTGTTTAAGTATTCTCTTTGTCACTGCTAATGAAACACCCATATTAATTTCTACTAATGGTCTACCGGAGGCTGTCTTTGCAAGTGTGTCAACAGTATCGTGCTCAGAGATGGTAACATGTGAGGGTATCCTAAGGAATATATTTGTAAATCCGTTTTCTTTAGCAGCTAAAACATTCATTCGAATATCACTGACTATTTTCCGGGTGTTGCTACTGTGTGCGATCAATGCCAGGAGAGCAGTGCCAGTCACAGTATTGAATTACACTGACTTTGTCTTTTAGAAAAGTGTGGGTGTGGTAGTGTGGGTGTGAGTGGGAGAGTGTGGGTGAACTGGCACCATCCACCCCCCCCTCTCTACCTCTATGTTGCCACTGGCACCATCCACCCCCCCCCCCCTCTCTACCTCTATGTTGCCACTGGCACCATCCACCCCCCCCCCCCTCTACCTCTATGTTGCCACTGGTGGCACCATCTCAATACGGCCCCTGGTGTGACGTTAGGTATATCAACATTAACCAGAAGAGTGGAGTAGGAAAGAGTGCCAGGAGTGCCGTCGGAGCTCACCATGGCCTACTCATGCGTGACCCGCTGGCACTGCCAGCTGAGAGAGCCTTGAGGCACAGGTCTACATACTGTGCTTGTGAGCCATGAGTGCAGTGCAGGCTGGGCTTGGGGAGAAGAATGCAGGCTGGGCTTGGGGAGTCCAGTGCCGACCGGGCTTGGGAAGTGGAATGACTTCCAGAACTTACTCCAGGTATGATCCACATAGATTAAATTAAATTTTTGTTCTTTGAAAGAGCATGTTTTCTCACGCTCTTTAGAATAACACCAGTACAATATGTGGTCTGGATTAGGTTGCCTCGGTTCATATTTTGTCGCTATGGAGCCTCTCATCACTCTGGTGGACGCTTTGTCTTGTTAAAAGTTGCTCCTGTCCTCGTGAGAGTCAACACTGAGGAGTAGAATGTGTGTGTAGGCAGCGAGAGGTCAGGTCAATGACCCAGCGAGAGGTCAGGTCAGTGACCCAGCGAGAGGTCAGGTCAATGACCCAGGGAGAGGTCAGGTCAATGACCCAGGGAGAGGTCAGGTCAGTGACCCAGGGAGAGGTCAGGTCAGTGACCCAGGGAGAGGTCAGGTCAATGACCCAGGGAGAGGTCAGGTCAGTGACCCAGCGAGAGGTTAGCCAGTGACCCACAGGGTTATGTTCAAAGTAGCCATTCAGGGGACGGGCCAACATTATTGCGGCTTTCCTATTGGTTGAGACGCGTGTAGGGGCACGGTGCGCAGAGTTAGTGCCCGGGTAAGGACGTGATTCTGTACCGGATTCCTGAGGGGCACGCAGGCACTGCCCGTGACTCCTGCCCATGATGGCACTCATCGGCCACCTGTACGACACCTGTGGACTCCTCTGGCATCCCATCACAGCTCACAATTGTTATCAAGTGGCTTAACTTCCTGTTTGGTAGGGCGCTGTACGTGCTGCTATGGCGGTATGTTCACTCACAGGATGAGTGGCATCAGCCTGAACACGCACAAGGGGACACAGGTGGAAACTGAGCGCCCAAATGAGCCACAGAGATATTAGAAAGAACTTTTTTAGTGTCAGAGTGGTTGACAAATGGAATGCATTAGGGGGTGATGTGGTGGAGGCTGACTCCATACACAGTTTCAAGTGTAGATATGACAGAGCCCAGTAGGCTCAGGAATCTGTACACCAGTTAATTGACAGTTGAAAGGCGGGACCAAAGAGCCAGAGCTCAACCCCCGCAAGCACAACTAGGTGAGTACACCTCGTCAGCCAGCGAGTAGCCGCATCCAACCGTCTGGTTGACCAGACCACCAATCAGGAGGCCTGGTCAGAGACCGGGCCGCGGGGACGTTGATCCTCGGAACCATCACAAGATGCTGCATTCCGAGGGCGGTATGTTCCCTCAAGAGGGTGAGTGACGCTGGCCAATACACTCAACTCTTCGGGAAAAAAAAAATACAAATTTTGTCCACCGCCGTCTCTCCCTCTCAGTGCAACCTGTCCTCTTAAAAAGAACGTCGCTTTTGGCCGTTTGCCCGTATGGCCGAATTTGGACGTAATTTGAAAATGAAAAAAAAATTAAAATAAATTTGGGATTTCTTTTTTCAACAACAGTAAGTTAAGGGTCCTCTGATAGGTTAGGTGGGCAGGAAATTCTCATAAAGTTTCAAAACGTTATGAAAAACGTGAATTTAAAGTGTCCTCTTATAACCTCTGCGCGTAAGGCGGACGACTCAAATAGAAAACGGAACAGAACGTCACTTTTGTGAGTCGATTTCATTTCAAATTACGTCCAAATTTAGCCATATCGCGCATACCAGCCAAAAGTGACGTTCTTTTTAAGAGGACGGGTTGCTCAGTGTTCTGTACCAGGGACTGTCTCGCACAAGACAGCTCATATATGACTTATTGCTTAGTTAATATTTGGCTTATGAATTAGTACATATGTGGTATATTCTAAGTTATATATTTTTCAAGGCACTAACTCTTCCTCTCAGTTTTATCAAACAATAGAGATTTTATACAAACTTTGACAATATCCTGAGTTATTTTACAATTTATTTAAATATTTTAGCTTTGTTTTATTATTTGTATAAAACTGTAATATCAATATAGGTATAGGTTAAGTACTAATTGTAATATTTTAACATGCTAAGAAGGTTAGGTTAGGTCGTGGTTTTCTATTCAGCTTTTCAGGTAAACTCAAATATTCACAATAAATTAGTATATCACATATATACTTATTCATAAGCAAAATATTGACTATAAGCAAGTGCGAGAACGGGTTGCACTTCGTAGGGTAATATTTTCAGTGTCTTGTAATATTGACTTTTGTAGTTATAGCAGTACGTGATACCAGTAATTGTATAATTAGAGTCGCTTTAAAGAGTTATATATGATTTTGACTCTCAAACAAAATCTATATTCTTATTTTTTTAATTTGGTTGACCTTTAATCACACTTAGTTACCCCTTCTACTGGTCACCCACCCGTTTTCTCTTCGTAATATTACCATTCGCTCATTTTCTGTCTCAAGTCCCACTCTTCTGCCGCTCTGTCATCCACATTCTCTTCTCTTCACCTCCTCTACACCCCAGGACCAGGCGCTACACCAATATTTACTCAACAGTCGGCAAAAGGATCCCATAATACCTAGCGTCCTCTCAAGTGTTTCCATGTCTGACTTTTCTGGCTTTGTTACGCTCAGATAGTGGCCTCAGGCGTCACCTCTGGCCAGACCTATCTGGTTGGTTGGGTTCTGGGAGTTCTTCTACACCCCAAACCCGGCCCGAGGCCAGGCTTGACGTGTGAGAGTTTGTTCCACCAGGCTGTTGCTTGGAGCGGACATACCCACCACAGCTCGCTTGGTTCGGCACTTTTTGCATAACAATGTTTCTCGTCCCCCTTTTTAACAGTATATTTTTCAGAGTTTTGAGACGGTTCTGATAATTTAGACGCTCTATCGTGTATGCGTGTCGTATATGTTGGCTGTGTTCTTCCTTCTATTTCAGCAATCTCTCCTGACTTCGCCTACCCCCCCCCCTCCTCTTTCACATGGAATATACTGTATATCCTGGAATGTTTTAGGTGTCCTTGTGTGTCTACCTATTGACTACCTGATGTTGGTTCCGGTGATCAACGTCCCCGTCCAACCAGGCTGTTGGACGCGGCTGCTCGCAGCCTGACGTATGAGTCACAGCCTGGTTCATCAGGTATCCTTTGGAGGTGTTTATCCAGTTCTCTCTTGAACACTGTGAGGGGTCGGCCAGTTATGTCCCTTATGTGTAGTGGAAGCGTGTTGAACAGTCTCGGGCCTCTGATGTTGATAGTTCTCTCTCAGAGTACCTGTTGCACCTCTGCTCTTCAACGGGGGTATTCTGCACATCCTGCCATGCCTCCTGGTCTCATGTGATGTTATTTCTGTGTGCAGGTTTGGGACCAGCCCCTCTAATATTTTCCACGTGCAAATTGTTGTGTATTAAGTGTTTTAGGAATAAAGATTTTAAAATTATAAGCAATCCCAATAATTTAGATGCTTTATTGGGGAGATTCTAGCAATAAGAGACCTTTGAATGCTCTCTTAGTTAGTAATGTCTTCAAGTTTAAATGGGGCTGTAAATGTGCAGGAATATTCCACCCTAGAGATCACAAGTGTTTTGAAAAGTACCATCGTTGGTATGACATCCCTTGTTTGAAAGTCTCTTGTCATCAAACCTGTCATTTTCCTAGTAGTTGTGAGAGCTATTTTATTGTGTTAATTAAAGGTAAGGTCTTTCGGCATGATTACTCACAAATCCTATGCACTGCTCTTTCGTTCTATAGTGTGATTTGGCTGCGATATAATATGGTTGCCGTTTTGATATATTCGTTTTTTTTCCCATAGCGCAGGAGCTGGAACTTATCTACATTAAACATCATATTATTTGTGGCCCATTGAAAGACCCGATTTAAATCAGAATGGATGTTTCAGTATATTGTCTGATGTCATGTAAATCCTCGTGTCGGCTACAAGGAATGATAAAGTACTATAGTTAGTGAGATTTGAGAAGGTGAAAAAGTACTGGAGCAAGCACAGTACCCGTGGGAGAGGGGGGGGGCTGAGCTTTTCACAATGGATGATAAGAACATAAGAACATAAGAACAAAGGCAACTACAGAAGGCCTATTGGCCCATACGAGGCAGCTCCTATCTATAACCACCCAATCCCACTCATATACATGTCCAACCCGCGCTTGAAACAATCGAGGGACCCCACCTCCACCACGTTACGCGGTAATTGGTTCCACAAATCAACAACCCTGTTACTGAACCATTGAATGATCCCGATTTCACTTTGTTGACCATTACACACTGAGTTCTGGCACTACTAAGATATTTGTAATGTGTAACTAGTCAAGACACCGAGCGGACAGCACGCTGGACTTGTGATCCTGTGGTCCTGGGTTCGATCCCGGGCGCCGGCGAGAAACAATGGGCAGAGTTCCTTTCACCCTATGCCCCTGTTACCTAGCAGTAAAATAGGTACCTGGGAGTTAGTCAGCTGTCACGGGCTGCTTCCTGGGGGTGGAGGCCTGGTAGAGGACCGGGCCGCGGGGACACTAAAAAAAAAAAAAAAGCCCCGAAATTATCTCAAGATAACCTCAAGATAAGACACGCTTCGTGTATCAGTAGTAGAGAGGTGCAGAGGGAGTATAAGGGCGGGGGGGGGGGGGGAGGTTGTCGTCGCCTTAACAATCAAGACTAATTTGGCTGACCTTGGGGGCATCAAGACCAACCAGTGGCTTCCCCTGGTGTACAAGTAACACTGAGGAGGGTGACTGGCACCACTAGTGGCGGGGGGCTGGTATAGTGCACCACCAGTGGCTCTCACTTACACCAGCTGTTATTAAGCTTATGGGTTATTCATGCCCATGCGACATAACTTAAAAAGAGTAAGGAAATTCAGAGTGGTTCAATTTCAATCAAATTTTGTTGACTAGTTGTGTATGAAAAGGGCTCCGACTGGTCCAAGTTTCAGTATCGTAGCCTAAATAGAAAAGGACGAGAAAAAAAATATTAACTTATTTGTCCAAAAATGTTAAAAAATTAACATCAAACACAAGTGTCAACTGAAATCATGTCTACGACACTCACCTATCACAATAGCATCCAGTAAAAAATTATACCTCTTAGTTTGATCATAAGAACATAAGAACAAAGGTAACTGCAGAAGGCCTATTGGACCATACGAGGCAGCTCCTATTCTATAACCACCCAATCCCCACTCATATACTTGTCCAACCCGTGCTTGAAACAATCGAGGGACCCCACCTCCACAATGTTACGCGGCAATTGGTTCCACAAATCAACAACCCTGTTACTGAACCAGTATTTACCCAAGTCTTTCCTAAATCTAAACTTATCCAATTTATACCCATTGTTTCGTGTTCTGTCCTGTGTTGATACTTTTAATACCCTATTAATATCCCCCCGGTTTTGTCCATTCATCCACTTGTAAACCTCTATCATGTCACCCCTAACTCTTCGCCTTTCCAGTGAATGCAACTTAAGCTTTGTTAATCTTTCTTCATATGAAAGATTTCTAATTTGGGGAATTAACTTAGTCATCCTACGCTGGACACGTTCAAGTGAATTTATATCCATTCTATAATATGGCGACCAAAACTGAACTGCATAATCTAAATGGGGCCTAACTAGAGCAAGATATAGCTTGAGAACCACACCAGGTGTCTTGTTACTAACGCTGCGATTAATAAATCCAAGTGTCCGATTTGCCTTATTACGAACATTTATGCATTGATCCTTTTGTTTTAAATTCTTACTAATCATAACTCCCAGATCCCTTTCGCAATCCGACTTCGCAATCACAACACCATCTAGCTCATATCTTGTAACTCTATCATCATTACCTAACCTCAGAACTTTACATTTATCAGCATTAAACTGCATCTGCCAATCCTTTGACCATTTCAAAACCCTATCTAGATCAACTTGAAGTGATAGTGAGTCCTCCTCCGAATTAATTTCCCTACCGATTTTCGTATCATCGGCAAATTTGCAAATGTTGCTACTCAAACCTGAATCTAAATCATTTATATATATTATAAACAACAGAGGTCCCAGGACAGAGCCTTGAGGCACTCCACTTACAACATTTTCCCACTCTGACTTGATTCCATTTATACTAACTCTCTGTTTCCTTTGGTATAGCCATGCCCTAATCCAGCTTAATATAGCACCCCCAATACCATGAGACTCTATCTTTTTAATCAGTCTTTCATGTGGCACTGTATCAAAAGCTTTGCTAAAGTCAAGGTATACAACATCGCAATCCTTACCACTATCAACTGCCTCAACAATGCTAGAATAAAAAGATAACAAATTTGTTAAACATGAACGGCCATTTATAAAACCATGTTGCGACTCAATTATTAATTTATGTTTTTCAAGATGAAGACGAATTTTATTTGCTATTATAGATTCGAGTAACTTTCCCACAATAGACGTTAGGCTAATTGGTCGATAGTTAGACGCAAGTGATCTATCTCCTTTCTTAAAAACTGGTATCACATTAGCAACTTTCCAAAACTCCGGCACTCTGCCTGACTCTATTGATTTATTAAATATGGTTGACAGTGGGTCACAAAGCTCCTCTTTGCATTCTTTAAGCACCCTGGCAAACACTTCATCCGGCCCTGGGGATTTGTTTGGTTTGAGTTTTACTATTTGTTTAAGAACATCCTCCCTGGTAACTGTTAAACTCGTCAACCTGTCCTCGTCCCCACCCACATAGACTTGTTCGGCTGAAGGCATATTGTTAAGTTCCTCTTTAGTAAATACAGATACAAAATATTTATTAAAAATACTACTCATCTCTTCATCACTATCTGTTATTTGACCTGTCTCAGTTTTTAATGGACCTATCCTTTCCCTAGTCTTAGTACGATATAACTGAAAAAACCCTTTAGGATTTGTCTTTGCCTGCCCTGCTATGCGAACTTCATAGTTTCTTTTTGCTTTCCTTATCTCTTTTTTAACATTTCTAACCAGTTGTACGAATTCCTGTTCTAAAGTGACCTCCCCATTTTTAATCCTTTTGTACCAAGCTCTCTTTTTACCTATAAGGTTCTTCAAATTCTTTGTTATCCACTTTGGGTCATTAGTATTCGATCTATTCAATTTGTATGGTATACTACGTTCCTGTGCTTTGTTTAGAATATTCTTAAATAAGTTATATATTGAATCCACATCGAAATCCCCATTTAAGTCACCTATCGCTGGGTTCATGTCTCGCTCCAAGACCGGCCCACACCCCATACCCAAGACTTTCCAATCAATTTGACCCAAAAAAATTCTTAGGCTATTAAAATCAGCTTTTCGAAAATCTGGCACTTTAACAGAATTTTCTCCTACTGGTCTATTCCATTCTATGCTAAATCTGATTTCTTTGTGATCACTGCTCCCTAGCTCACTCCCTATTTCGATGTCATTAATTTGCGTTTCCCTGTTAGTTAACACTAAATCTAAAATATTATTTTCCCGTGTTGGTTCCTTAATGTGTTGCGTAAGAAAGCAATCGTCAATTAATTCTAGAAAATCTTCTGCTTCACTATTCCCTGTTTTGTTCAACCAGTTTATTCCGCTAAAATTAAAGTCACCCATGACATAAATACTGTTAGATCTAGATGCTCTAGATATTTCATCCCATAGATGCTTTGCTTCCATTCTGTCTAAATTTGGTGGCCTATATATTACTCCTATTATAATATTATTAGCTTTTTCGTTTAATTCAATCCAAATAGTTTCTGTGTGTGGCTCTGTTTTGATTCCCTCTTTGAGACTACATTTCAAATTGTCCCTAACATATATGGCTACTCCACCTCCTCGTCTAATATATCTATCTGTGTGAAATAGTTTAAATCCATATATTTGATATTCAGCTAATAGTTCTCTATTTTCTACATTCATCCACGTTTCGGTAAGTGCAATAATATCTATTTTTTCTGTGCAGACAAGAGCATTTAATTCGTTAATTTTATTTCTTAGACTTCTACTGTTAGTGTAATATACCCTAAGTGAATTGTTATTTTGCGGACCTTCTCTTTCCCTGGTCGTTTTGCCAATTCCTTTCTCCCACAAACACATACTTTTATTACCTCCTTCCTCCAAATCAATTCCCATACCTCTATCTACTAACAGTTTAAACCCAAACAAACACCTCTAACCACTTCTTCTAACGAGTTCGCAACAGCAACAACCCCAGCTCTCGATAGATGCACCCCATCACGAGCATACATTTCATTTCTTCCATAGAAGTGTTCCCAGTTGTCTATGAAAGATATTGCATTTGATTTGCAATATCTTTCCAGCCGGCAATTGACACCAAGTGCCCTCGATATCCATTCATTTCCCACTCCCTTTCTTGGAAGAATGCCACATATGATCGGGATTCCTCCCTTGCTCCTAACTAACTCAATGGCTGTTTTATACCTCTGAATCAGTTCCTCACTCCTAACTCGGCCAACATCATTTCCTCCCACGCTAATGCAAATAATGGGATTGTTCCCATTACCAGCCATAATATCATTCATGTTGT
Organism: Procambarus clarkii; assembly: GCF_040958095.1. Classification (NCBI taxonomy): domain Eukaryota; kingdom Metazoa; phylum Arthropoda; class Malacostraca; order Decapoda; family Cambaridae; genus Procambarus; species Procambarus clarkii. The sequence goes on along the minus strand of NC_091184.1, from coordinate 36,078,535 downwards.
TTATAATATCACCAATGCCAGCTCCGGGATAGCAAACCCTTAACCTGTTCCCCCTATCTCTAGCACAAAACGTTCTATCCAAATACCTTATCTGGGAATCTCCCACAACTAATGTTTGCTTAGGTACTTCCTTTACCCTCTGAGGGGCCTGCGCTTCCTTTCTCTTCGTTGCTTTCCCTTTTGCGCGATCCACAGTCTCTCCACAGCACTCGTCCTCCAAAACGTCAAATGAATTAGAGGTTGCTATGGCGTTTGAAGGCGGCTTTATCAAAGTCTTCTTAAGGCCCCTGTCTTTCACAACTCTCCAAGACGAGGTCCCTTTACTGCTGGTCTCCTCCTTCGTTACTTCTCGTTGTTCTTTAAGCTGACGCACCTCCTCCCGCAGAAAGTCCAACTCTGTCCTCAGGGCTCCCACTAGAGTCACCAGGTCCTTAACTACAACTTCCATATTGCTATGATAATATAACAACACTACGGAGCTCCGGTTAACACAACCTCTCACTGTGAATTCACCTGACCGACCGACTTCGCAATCACAACACCATCTAGCTCGTATCTTGTAACTCTATCATCATTACCTAACCTCAGAACTTTACATTTATCAGCATTAAACTGCATCTGCCAATCCTTTGACCATTTCAAAACCCTATCTAGATCAACTTGAAGTGATAGTGAGTCCTCCGAATTAATTTCCCTACCGATTTTCGTATCATCGGCAAATTTGCAAATGTTGCTACTCAAACCTGAATCTAAATCATTTATATATATTATAAACAACAGAGGTCCCAGGACAGAGCCCTGAGGTACTCCACTAACAACATTATCCCACTCTGACTTGATTCCATTTATACTAACTCTCTGTTTCCTTTGGAATAGCCATGCCCTAATCCAAGTTAATATAGCACCCCCAATACCATGAGACTCTATCTTTTTAATCAGTCTTTCATGTGGCACTGTATCAAAAGCTTTGCTAAAGTCAAGGTATACAACATCGCAATCCTTACCACTATCAACTGCCTCAACAATGCTAGAATAAAAAGATAACAAATTTGTTAAACATGAACGGCCATTTATAAAACCATGTTGCGACTCAATTATTAATTTATGTTTTTCAAGATGAAGACGAATTTTATTTGCTATTATAGATTCGAGTAACTTTCCCACAATAGAGGTTAGGCTAATTGGTCGATAGTTAGACGCAAGTGATCTATCTCCTTTCTTAAAAACTGGTATCACATTAGCAACTTTCCAAAACTCTGGCACTCTGCCTGACTCTATTGATTTATTAAATATGGTTGACAGTGGGTCACAAAGCTCCTCTTTGCATTCTTTAAGCACCCTGGCAAACACTTCATCCGGCCCTGGGGATTTGTTTGGTTTGAGTTTTACTATTTGTTTAAGAACATCCTCCCTGGTAACTGCTAAACTCGTCAACCTGTCCTCGTCCCCACCCACATAGACTTGTTCGGCTGAAGGCATATTGTTAAGTTCCTCTTTAGTAAATACAGATACAAAATATTTATTAAAAATACTACTCATCTCTTCATCACTATCTGTTATTTGACCTGTCTCAGTTTTTAATGGACCTATCCTTTCCCTAGTCTTAGTACGATATAACTGAAAAAACCCTTTAGGATTTGTCTTTGCTTGCCCTGCTATGCGAACTTCATAGTTTCTTTTTGCTTTCCTTATCTCTTTTTTAACATTTCTAACCAGTTGTACGAATTCCTGTTCTAAAGTGACCTCCCCATTTTTAATCCTTTTGTACCAAGCTCTCTTTTTACCTATAAGGTTCTTCAAATTCTTTGTTATCCACTTTGGGTCATTAGTATTCGATCTATTCAATTTGTATGGTATACTACGTTCCTGTGCTTTGTTTAGAATATTCTTAAATAAGTTATATATTGAATCCACATCGAAATCCCCATTTAAGTCACCTATCGCTGGGTTCATGTCTCGCTCCAAGACCGGCCCACACCCCATACCCAAGACTTTCCAATCAATTTGACCCAAAAAATTTCTTAGGCTATTAAAATCAGCTTTTCGAAAATCTGGCACTTTAACAGAATTTTCTCCTACTGGTCTATTCCATTCTATGCTAAATCTGATTTCTTTGTGATCACTGCTCCCTAGCTCACTCCCTATTTCGATGTCATTAATTTGCGTTTCCCTGTTAGTTAACACTAAATCTAAAATATTATTTTCCCGTGTTGGTTCCTTAATGTGTTGCGTAAGAAAGCAATCGTCAATTAATTCTAGAAAATCTTCTGCTTCAATATTCCCTGTTTTGTTCAATATTCCCTGATCCAAATATAATGTTTTTTTTTTTTTCATTTTTTTCGGGCGATTTGCATGAAACTTATACCCCCTTACTGAATATATGCCGACCTGTAAGGGTGCCAATTGTGAAGGCACTGGGTCGACGTCACCCTCAGCCACAGGTCCCAGAATCTCTGACATCATGTTGGTTCATGGAAGTTACAACTAAGAGGTGTAAGTACTCTTTCATTTATTAATCAATTTATATAAAACTTACACTTTACATGTAGTTTTTATGCCTTTACAACATTATCTCATCATTTGTTTCATAATCCCATTTATTTGTTTATAAATAATTAATTAAACATTATTTTGTTGTATAATTGCTCTCCTTAAAAGTGAAACCCTTACTCCTAGCTCTTATAAGTGGACCCCTTACCCCTAGCTCTTATAAGTGGACCCCCTTACCCCCTATAAGTGGACCCCTTAGCCCTTATTAGTGGACCCCTTACCCCTAGCCCTTATAAGTGGACCCCCTTACCCCCTAACCCTTATAAGTGGACCCCTTACCCCTAGCCCTTATAAGTGGACCCCTAACCCTTATAAGTGGACCCATTACCCCTAGCCTTCAGAAGTCACTACCCCAACTCTTTCAAAGTGAAACACCCCCTTCCCCCCACTAATTCCCCCCCCTCATCTAATTCCCACCACAACCCCCCAATCCTTCCCCTCGTCACAGGGGCAATAATCTACTTGTATAAAAAATGAGGGGTGACATATTTTTATTAGTAAAATTAAACATATTTTGGATACAATTATGAGGCACAATCCTTTATTAGATGCTATTGTGATAGCTGAGTTTCATATAATTGATTTCAGATGATTCTTCTGTTTGATGTTACTGTTTGAAAATGGTGAAGATTTGTTGAAATTTTTTTTTTTTTTTTATCGATTTCAATTTAGGCCTCGTAGCCTGGTGGATAGCGCGCAGGACCCGTAATTCTGTGGCGCGGGTTCGATTCCCGCACGAGGCAGAAACAAATGGGCAAAGTTTCTTTCACCCTGAATGCCCCTGTTACCTAGCAGTAAATAGGTACCTGGGAGTTAGTCAGCTGTCACGGGCTGCTTCCTGGGGGTGGAGGCCTGGTCGAGGACCGGGCCGCGGGGACACTAAAGCCCCGAAATCATCTCAAGATAACCTCAAGAAGGCTGTGATGCTGAAACTTGGATCAGTTGCAGCAATTTTCATATACAATTAGCCAATTAAGTTTGATTTAAAATTGAACAAACTTTTAAAAAGTAAGTTATGCACCTTCTTAATCTTCATCAATCAATCGATTATTATCAAGCCAGTTGTGTGGTTTGCTCTGGAGTTAATTGGCTTGTATTGGTGGGAGGGTAGTTAGCTGGGGCGAGGCGACTACACCCACTGAGGGAACCATCTTGGGGTATTTATATTGACTTATCATTGTGTGTTAACCATGTAGTGGGTATTAACCATGTAGTGGGTATTAACCATGTAGTGGGTATTAACCATGTAGTGGGTATTAACCATGTAGTGGGTATTAACCATGTAGTGGGTATTAACCATGTAGTGGGTGTTAACCATGTAGTGGGTATTAACCATGCAGTGGGTATTAACCATGTAGTGGGTATTAACCATGTAGTGGGTATTAACCATGTAGTGGGTATTAACCATGTAGTGGGTATTAACCATGTAGTGGGTATTAACCATGTAGTGGGTATTAACCATGTAGTGGGTGTTAACCATGTAGTAGGTATTAACCATGTAGTGGGTATTTAATATCATTGTATATTGATCTTGGACAGTTATCTCTGCGTTATTCTGGGCTTAATATCACCGACTATTGTAGGGCTGCTTGGGGCTGCGAGGGATTGTGATGGGCTGCGTGGGGCTGTCATGGGACTGCGAGGGATTGTGATGGGCTGCGTGGGGCTGTCATGGGGCTGCGAGGGATTGTGATGGGCTGCGTGGGGCTGTCATGGGGCTACTCCAAACTTGGAAATTGGAACTTCAACCACGTGTGACAGTGAAGCTGAAACTTAATTCGTGGTTGAGAAGTTGACCTTACCGGGACTGAGAGTTGCTGGCCCAGACGTGTGGTCGTGGAGCCAAACTTATCGTCCAGAACTTCCCCCCGGGGGGGGGGGGATCTTTATATCAAGTTTATTTGACCTGTCCTCAAGTTCGGAAACAGGGCTGTTGGTTAATTACCGGTTTCACCACAACGTTTTGTTGAATTGCTAGTTTTAACACTGGGATGTTAATTTACCGAGCAAATAACCGAGTAACAGAGAACGTGAAATCCTCTGACGTGAGACTCCCTCCTACATCGTCTGCCTGTGGGAGGAGGTCAGTAGGAGCTGCCTCGTATGGACCAGTCAGTAGGTCTTCTGCAGTTAACTATACGCTTAACTTAGACGCTTTAAACTAGCGGCCGTCGCCAAAGGGGCATATGCTAAGGTGTTTCATACCTTGTAATTGAAAATGAAGGGATGGAGCGCCCCCGCTGCCTCACCCCAGGATATATATCCCTCGCATATCCTGGGGGACAGAAGAAGAATTTATCCCCCCAGCGAAGGCAAAATTAGTCTTATTTTGTTGACCAGACCACACACTAGAAGTTGAAGGGACGACGACGTTTCGGTCCGTCCTGGACCATTCTCAAGTCGATTGAGAATGTCTTATTTTGCTTTATTAATATTTATAATAAATCATTATATGATTGTTATTCTACGGGGGAATGTCTAACATGCAAGTGGCAGATGGAGTTGTTATAATGAAGGCAGCTGCAGTAGCAGCAGCAGCGGCAGCAGCAGTAGCAGCAGTAGCAGCAGCAGCAGCAGCAGCAGCAGCAGCAGCAGTATGGACAACAGCTGCAGTGGTTGTAGTAGTAATTGAGAAAGCCTTGAGAGTGGTGCTTGCCTCCCTCCCCCCCCCCCTTCCCTTCCCCTGTAGTGTGTGGCGCCCATGGCGAGGGGGGGAGGGGGAGGGGGGGGGGGTTGTGGGTGTGGTCTGCACCAGCTGGATTGCGAGGCATGAGATATGAAGAGTGACTGAAAGAACTGAACTTGACGACCCTAGAAAAAAAAGAGAGAGTAGACATGATAGAGAGGTATAATGCTATGATTATATCATAGCATTATACAAATCATAGCATAAAATGCTACGATTTGTTTAGATCTTGGTCAGCTATATAAATGACCATGTACTTGGTATGTTACTAAAAAAGTGGAACCTAAAAAGCTGGGTGATCAAATTAAAGGGGTTACGAGTGTGATGATAGCGAGTGATATCATCATCTAAGATGGTAATAAATGCACCTGCTATATAACAACACCTGCAGGCCTATCCACCCTGTATTTCAGGGGTGAGCAAAGAACACAAAAAGACTATTTTCACGTAAAAATGCTACACAATATATTCAGAATATTCTGCAATGTTAGTTTAACCGTGCATACAAGCTCACGTTGAGCGGCGCAGCAGGAAACACAATTTCATTTTGTTGGTGAAGAGAAATAAGTGTGTGTGTACTGGGGGACTCTCAGTGTGTGTGGACTGGGGGACTCTCAGTGTGTGTGGACTGGGGACTCTCAGTGTGTGTGTACTGGGGGACTCTCAGTGTGTGTGGACTGGGGGCTCTCAGTGTGTGTGGACTGGGGACTCTCAGTGTGTGTGTGGACTGGGGGACTCAGTGTGTGTGTACTGGGGACTCTCAGTGTGTGTGTGGACTGGGGGACTCTCAGTGTGTGTGGACTGGGGGACTCTCAGTGTGTGTGGACTGGGGGACTCTCAGTGTGTGTGTACTGGGGGACTCTCAGTGTGTGTGGACTGGGGGACTCAGTGTGTGTGTACTGGGGGACTCTCAGTGTGTGTGGACTGGGGGACTCTCAGTGTGTGTGGACTGGGGGACTCTCAGTGTGTGTGTACTGGGGGACTCTCAGTGTGTGTGGACTGGGGGACTCTCAGTGTGTGTGTACTGGGGGACTCTCAGTGTGTGGACTGGGGGACTCTCAGTGTGTGTGGACTGGGGGCTCTCAGTGTGTGTGAACTGGGGGACTCTCAGTGTGTGTGTACTGGGGGACTCTCAGTGTGTGTGTACTGGAGGACTCTCAGTGTGTGTGTACTGGGGGACTCTCAGTGTGTGTGTACTGGGGGACTCTCAGTGTGTGTGGACTGGGGGACTCTCAGTGTGTGTGGACTGGGGGCTCTCAGTGTGTGTGGACTGGGGGACTCTCAGTGTGTGTGTACTGGAGGACTCTCAGTGTGTGTGTACTGGGGGACTCTCAGTGTGTGTGTACTGGGGGACTCTCAGTGTGTGTGGACTGGGGGACTCTCAGTGTGTGTGGACTGGGGGCTCTCAGTGTGTGTGAATTGGGGGACTCTCAGTGTGTGTGTACTGGGGGGCTCTCAGTGTGTGTACTGGGGGACTCTTCAGTGTGTGTGTACTGGGGGACTCTCAGTGTGTGTGTACTGGGGACTCTCAGTGTGTGTGTACTGGGGGACTCTCAGTGTGTGTGGACTGGGGGCTCTCAGTGTGTGTGGACTTTGGGACTCTCAGTGTGTGTGGACTGGGGGACTCTCAGTGTGTGTGTACTGGGGGACTCTCAGTGTGTGTGTACTGGGGGACTCTCAGTGTGTGTGTACTGGGGGACTCTCAGTGTGTGTGGACTGGGGGACTCTCAGTGTGTGTGGACTGGGGGACTCTCAGTGTGTGTGGACTGGGGGACTCTCAGTGTGTGTGTACTGGGGGACTCTCAGTGTGTGTGTACTGGGGGACTCTCAGTGTGTGTGTACTGGGGGACTCTCAGTGTGTGTGGACTGGGGACTCTCAGTGTGTGTGGACTGGGGGACTCTCAGTGTGTGTGGACTGGGGGACTCTCAGTGTGTGTGGACTGGGGGCTCTCAGTGTGTGTGAACTGGGGGACTCAGTGTGTGTGGACTGGGGGACTCTCAGTGTGTGTGGACTGGGGGACTCTCAGTGTGTGTGGACTGGGGGACTCTCAGTGTGTGTGGACTGGGGGACTCTCAGTGTGTGTGGACTGGGGGACTCTCAGTGTTTCCTGGACTGAGGGACTCTCAGTGTTTCCTGGACTGAGGGACTCTCAGTGTTTCCTGGACTGGGGGACTCTCTGTGTTTCCTGGACTGAGGGACTCTCAGTGTTTCCTGGACTGAGGGACTCTCAGTGTGTGTGGACTGGGGGACTCTCAGTGTGTGTGGACTGGGGGGCTCTCAGTGTGTGTGGACTGGGGGACTCTCAGTGTTTCCTGGACTGGAGGGACTCTCAGTGTTTCCTGGACTGGGGGACTCTCAGTGTTTCCTGGACTGGGGGACTCTCAGTGTTTCCTGGACTGGAGGGACTCTCAGTGTTTCCTGGACTGGGGGACTCTCAGTGTTTCCTGGACTGGGGGACTCTCACTGTTTCCTGGACTGGAGGGACTCTCAGTGTTTCCTGGACTGGGGGACTCTCAGTGTTTCCTGGACTGAGGGACTCTCAGTGTTTTCTGGACTGAGGGGCTCTCAGTGTTTCCTGGACTGGGGGACTCTCAGTGTTTCCTGGACTGGAGGGACTCTCAGTGTTTCCTGGACTGGGGGACTCTCAGTGTTTCCTGGACTGGGGGACTCTCAGTGTTTCCTGGACTGGAGGGACTCTCAGTGTTTCCTGGACTGGGGGACTCTCAGTGTTTCCTGGACTGGGGGACTCTCACTGTTTCCTGGACTGGAGGGACTCTCAGTGTTTCCTGGACTGGGGGACTCTCAGTGTTTCCTGGACTGAGGGACTCTCAGTGTTTTCTGGACTGAGGGGCTCTCAGTGTTTCCTGGACTGGGGGACTCAGTGTTTCCTGAACTG